>NW_006408546.1:16522944-16525224 GCF_000296735.1 Chrysochloris asiatica | reverse complement strand
GACATTATTTCGTTCTGCTGTGCATGGGGTCGCTATAAGTCGGTTCCGACTTGATGGCACCTGACAACAACAACACAAACTAGAGATTAGTTTGGTCAAGATTTAGGCACTGAACTTCCTTTCTTCCTGGTCCCTAGCATTGTTATTTTCTGCTAGCCTGTCCATTTTATTCCAGTAGGTCTAGGTACTCAACTCTTAGGGACTGAGGGGAGGATGCACTATATGTAGAATTTAAGCATTTTGCAAATGTAGTTTTCTATTATCTAGTTAACTTGGTTTCAGCCTAATGCAGGAAATAATCTAGAGATTCTGCCTTTAAATGTACAAATCCTTTCCCAGAGTCCTGGCCCCAGGATCTTTCTGCCTTCCTCTACCCTTGAATGTGGGAGTATATCTCCATATTTCCTTAATAGCCTCTGGGGTTATTATCAGTTGCCTCTTTAACTGGGAGTACTTTACTGCTGAAATTGAGAGTGCTCTGGTGGCTAGTCCCCTATATTGTATTGCTAGAGCTAGCTTTGTGTATAACCTAGGAGGGACTGCTATATCCTTAGGCTATAGCCTCTTGTCATCCCCCTCTTGCTTGGACCACTTTGGAGAGTATGAGGCAAATGATCATTTCCCTTCAAGGGAAATGTGATCCTGATTATCCATGCCTGCAGGAGGAGGATTATATGGATTAAAAGAAATCACTGGGTAATCCAGAAGCTTTATTTAAACTACAGTTTAACCACATTCCTGACCACATTTCTCCCTTGCATTTTTAATAACTAATTTATAACATTTGCTAATTTCACACTTATCTATTTCCTCTCCTGCTATTTGGCAGTCATGGCATTTGTGAAGTACAGAAAAGATGGAAGGGATCTAAAGAAGCCCAGTTAGATAATCAGCCAGCATTGCTCCATATAATTTGGGTGTTGACTCCCTGGTTTAGCCACAATACTTACTAGACCTTGAAGACTTAAATTCCACAGATTCCTTACCTGCTGAGCCACTGGAAGGAATTTGACTCAGTGACTGTCAACAAGAGGTCAAACTCCATTTTGACACATTTGCACTTTACTTGTTTAAATAGTTTTTGTCATTTTAAATAATCAGTATTTCAGATTAAGTCTCTTTTAATGTTTTATTTAATCTAATTACCTAACGTCATATGACAGTTGTCATAGGAATCCTGGTACAGTGTTGTTAGGATAAGTACCGGACTGCTTATCGCATGGTCGGTGATTCAAACCCACCAGCTACTCCTCGGAAACACTATACGTGATTGCTATGAAGTTATCTTTGTTGTTGTAGGGTTTGTGAGGAGCAGCTGGTGAGCTTGATTGAACTTCTGACCTTGCATTCAAACCAACCTTTGCAGTTCAGCGCATTAACCCTAAGTGCCACTAGAAAGTAAATAAACTGAAGACCTGCCATTTGGAATATGAGAGATGCTCAGATTTTGTAACCAGGCTGCTAACTACTTACTGTTAGGTGCCTTTGAGTTGGTTAGGACTCATTGTCAGGTGCCATCAAGTCGGAACTGACTCATAGTGACCCCATGCACAGCAGAACGAAACAATGTCCGATCCTGGGCCAACCTCACTACCTCTGCCACACTTGACGCCATCAATGATGCCACCTGGCCGATCCATCTCGTTGGGGGTCTTCCTCTTTTTCTCTGAGCCTCCATCTTACCCAGCATGACAACCTTCTCCAGCGACTGTTCCCTCCTGACAATATGTCCAAAGTATGAGAGACGAAGCTTAGCCATCCTGGCCTCCAAGGAGCACTCTGGCTGCATTTCTTCCAAAAAAGAGCTAGTGGTTCTTTTGGCAGTCTGTGGCACTTTTAGTATTCTCCTCCAAGTTGTCCTTGACAACTTCAATCTGTTCTCCATTGATAAGAAAGTTGTTTGTTGGTCCAGAGGTAAGGATTTTTGTTTCCCTGACATTGAGATGCAATCCATACCAAAGGCTGTGCTCTTTGATCTTCATCAGTAAATGTTTCAAGTCCTCTTCTCTTTCAGCAAGCATGGTTGTATCATCTGCATATCGCAGGTTGTTGAGTCTTCCTCCAATTCCAACGCCATGTTTTTCTTCATAGAACCCAGCTTCTCGTATTATTTGCTCAGCATACAGGTTGAATAAGTATGGGGAAAGAACACACCCTTGTTGCACACCTTTCCCAATTTTAAAACATTCAGTGTTCCCATGCTTTGTTCGAACAACTGCTTCTTGGTCCAGGTACAGATTTCTCAGAAGTAAAATTAAGTGTTCTGGAATACTCATACTT
>NW_006408546.1:16517320-16522474 GCF_000296735.1 Chrysochloris asiatica | reverse complement strand
TTTGCCAATTCCTTAAATGCACTTTGGACTTCCTCCCTGAATATCACTGGCTCTTGTTCATTATGGTACCTCTTAAAAAGGTTGAACATTAACCATTTCCTTTTGATACAATGACTCTGTGTATTCCTTCCATCTTCTCTTCATGCATTTTACATCATTCAATAATTTGCCCGGAGAATCTTTCAGTAACGAAAGTCGAGGCTTGAATTTTTTCTTCAGTTCTCCCAGCTTGAGAAATGCCGAGCGTGTTCCTCTCTTTTGGTTTTCTAATTCCAAATCTTTGCATATTTTATTGTAGTATTGGGTTTTATCGTCTCGAGCTGACCTTTGAAATTTTCTGTTCAGCTCTTGGACCTCTTCAATTCTGCCATTTGCTTTAGCTTCTCTACGCTAGAGAGCAAGTTTCAGAGTCTCCTCCGACATCCATTTTGACCTTTTCCTTCTTTCTTTTCTTCTTAATGACTTTTTGCTCTCTCTTCATGTATGATGTTCTTGATGTCATCTCACAACTCTTCTGGTCTTTGGTCTTTAGTGTTTTATGCATCAAATCTGTTCTTCAGATGATCTCTAAATTCAGGTGGGATAAATTCAAGGTCACATTTTGGTGCTCTTGGACTTGTTTTCATTTTCTTCAGCTTCAGTTTGAATTTGCATATCAGTAATTGATGGTCTGTTCACAGCCTGCCCCTGGCCTTGTTTTCACTGATGATATGGAGCTTTTCCATCGTCTCTTTCCACAGATGTAGTCAATTTGATTTCTATGTGTTACATCTGGCGAGGTCCATGTGTCTGTTATGCTGTCCAAAGAAGGTATTTGAAATAAACAAATCATTTGTCTTGCAAAAATCTATCATTCGCTCTCCCGCATCATTTCTATAGCCAAGTCCATATTTTCCAACTACTGGTCCTTTCTCTTTGCTCCCTACTTTTGCATTCCAATCACCAGTAATGAGCAATACATCTTGATTGCATGTTTGATTGATTTCAGATTGAAGAAGTTGGTAGAATTCTTCTATTTAATCTTCACAGGCTTTAGTGGTTGGTGCATAAATTTGAATAGTAGAGGTATTAACTGGGCTTCCCTGTAGGCGCATGGATATTATCCTATCACTTACAGCATTGTACCTCATGACTGCTCTGGATATGTTCTTTTTGACGATGAATGCAACACCATTCCTTTTCAATTTGTCATTCCCTACATAGTAAACAATGTGATTATCAGATTCATAATGGCCAATACCAGTCCATTTCAGCTCACTAATGCCTAAGATATCGATGTTGATGCATTCCATTTTGTTTTTGACAACTTCCCAATTTTCCCAGATTCATACTTTGTACATTCCATGTTCCAGTTTTCAGTGGTTGTTTACAGCTGTTTCTCTTTATTTTGAGTTGTGGCCCATTAGCAAATGAAGGTTCTGTGTACTTTTCTCCCACAGGCTTTACTCCATTCGCGTCATCACAGTCACTCTACTTTGAGGAGGCATTTTTTTCCCCAGTCGCATTCTGAGTGCCTTCCCACCTTCCCGTCCTGTATCTGACAATGTTTCTCTGCTATTCATAGAGTTTTCAGTGACTAGTGATTCAGAATCAGTTCATCACTCTTTCTTCCTAGTCTTTTTTTGTCTGAAAGCTCATCTGAAACCTGTCCACCATGGGTGACCCTGCTGGTTATTTAAAATACTGGTGGCAGAGCCCTCAGAATCACAGCAACTCAATCCACCACAGCACAACAGACAGACGAGTGGTGGCCTCATAGTGACCCTGAGAAAAATAGAACGAAACACTGCTGGGTCCTTTGCCATTGGGTCCTTCGCCATCCTCATAATTTTTACGGTTGAATCCATTGATGCTGTCACTGTGTCAGTCCATTTCCTTGAGGGTCTTCCTTTTTTACTGATCCTCCACTTTATTAAGCATTAAATCTGGGTGTGGCACTGCAGGATAATGTGTTGGGCTGCAAGGTCAGTTTGAGCTGTAAGGTCAGCAGTTCACACCCACCAACCACTCCTTGGAAACTGTATGCATAGTCCCTGTGAGTGGGAACCAACTAAGAAACTCTCAACAACAACACCATAGCATTTCCAAGGCTGTAAAAAAAATTTTTTTTAATGTTTTATTGTGAATTATGTGATAGTTTACATGGGAGAACATTAGCTTTACATTCATCCTATTGTATATCGTTTCATTGCCGTGGTTACAGTCCCGTCCATGCATCATTAACCAACCAAAGGGTATACCCCACAAGCCTGACCCCTGGTCATCAGCACACAAAGCCCTTCTCCCTCTCTGGGTCTAGAGTCCCCAGCTGCTCCATCTCTCCATGTCATTATCTCTGCCTCCATCTCTGGCGGCACTGCTTCTCTAGATGGGGTCGCGCTCTCAGCCCTAATCCTTTGATGGTCCCAGGGACCTTTGTTCCTGGCCTGCAAAGTCGACCACTCCCCTCCTTTTTTTTTTTGTTTTTTTAAGGTTTTTATTGTGGATTGAGTGAAAGTTTACAGGGCACATCATCAGTTTCATATTCAACCGTTCATATGACTTGTTTCATTACATTGATTATAATCCCCTCCATACATCATCAGTTAACAGTGTTTCTCTCTATCCTCTTTAGCTTTTTTTGTGGGGGGGAGGGAGGTATGTGTGGGAACTTTGCCTTTTTGGAATTTTCAGTCTTGGCTTTTAGGGAAGGTTTTTACATTTATCTGTGGATGTCCAGAGCTCATGTATGTGATTACTAACAAGCATAACTGAATAATCAGATGAGGGACAGTTTGCTTTGTCTGCTAGGTGGCTAAAGTCTGATCAGAGCCTATGGTTTGGACGGTTTGCAACGCTTGGGCCCACAGGGACTTGAACTCCTGACCGGGTCTGCACGGTCTGCATCAGATTTCCCCTTGTTTATTATTTGTTTAAGGGACGCTGCGTGTCTTAGGCGGTCAGTGTGAATTCTTCAGTCTTACCTGTCATCGAAACTCATTGCAGCATGGCAATGGCTCTGTCTTAGGTTGCCGAGGTTCCACGTGATTCTTACTCATGTCTGGCCACACGTCCAGAATAAGCAGCCGCCATCTGAAGAAGGCAGCACTCCCCTCCTTTTGCTACGAAACATCTACCATTACATTTCCAACCCTCACATTCAGTCCCCATAGTAATTATTCACTACTATACCATTTGAATTCTATCCCCATCTCCTTTCATTAGCCCTGCCCAGACAGATTGGATAGCACTCAGTAGAGAGTCTGCCTTGCTCTACGCCCTCTGGATCTAGGCTCCCTCTTGAAAGCTTGTAAATCAGTCACTTCTTGCCTTGGTAGCCCCCCATTCACCCCCATTTTGGGTATAAAGGAGCAGAAAGTCTCATCTTTTCTCATGTGGAGTGCCTTGTAGATTCCAGTTGCTGACCTTGAGGTTAATAACCCAACTTGTAACCCACTATGCTACCAGAGTTTTTTGTATACTCTAATACATATTGTTGTTAAGAGTCATCAAGTCAGTTCCAACACTTAGCGA
Source organism: Chrysochloris asiatica (assembly GCF_000296735.1). Lineage (NCBI taxonomy): Eukaryota > Metazoa > Chordata > Mammalia > Afrosoricida > Chrysochloridae > Chrysochloris > Chrysochloris asiatica. The sequence continues at coordinate 16,518,961 of NW_006408546.1, read as the reverse complement.
CTCTGTGTAGGGTTTCCAAGGAGTGGCTGGTGAGCTTGAACTGCCGACCTTGTGGTTCAAACCGACCTTGCAGTCCAGCACATTAACCCACAGCACCTCACCAGGACTCCCTTTTATATATGTTGTTGTTGTTAGGTGGCATCGAGTTGTTACTGACTGATAGTGACCCTGTGCACAACGGAATGAAACACTGCCCGATCCTGGGCCAACCTTACTACCATTGTCACACGTGACCCCCTTGATGCTGCCACTTTGCCAATCTATCTCGCTGGGGGTCGTCCTCTTTTTCTCTGACCTTCCACCTTACCAAACATGATATTTTTCTCCAGCGATTGATCCATCCTGACAATATTTCCTAAGTATGAGAGACAAAGTTTGACTATCCTGGCCTTCAAGGAGCACTCTGGCTGCACTTCTTCCAACACAGATCTGTTTGTTCTTTTGGCAGCCCATGGCACTTTCAATATTCTCCTCCAATACAACTCAAAAACATCAATTCATCTACGGTTTTCCTTATTCACTGTCCAGCTTTAGCATGTATATGAGGTTATTGAAAATACCATGGCTTCGGTCAAGCGCACCTTAGTCCTCAAGCTGATATCTTTGCTCTTCAACACTTTAAAAAAGGTCTTGTGCCTTTTATATATAGCTCTCTAAAATTTTCAACTAGCAAAAATTGTCTCTGCCCTAATGCCTGAAGAGTTCATTATATTCTCAAGTCTCAGGCAATTATTTTTTTTTATTAATAGGAATGAAAAATATTTAGAATAAAATAATTTATGATAAATAAGTATTTTGAAAAAACCTGAAAAATGCATATCTTCTAAAATCCAGGAAAATTTCAGGCAGTTATTTTTTAGTTTGTGATTTCTCTGACTGCGTATTATGTGATTGTCACCAGCTTTCTTTTATGATCTGCCATTTAAAGGTGTTGCTATAACCTTATTAGAAAATCTCTTCTAAGCAGGTTACTTATGGAATTTGAAAGAATATTTACTGGATTCTTGTTTATATGCTATGCACTGTAGGATAAGCACTGAATGCTAACCACAAAGTTGGCAGTTGAAATCCACCAACTATTCCTTGGAAGTCCTATACAGAGTCACTATGAGTTGGAACTGACTTAACAGCACTTAACAACGATAATATACTCATTTCATTTTACTTTTGTAAAAACTACCAGCCGCTCCGCGGGAGAAAGATGAGGCTTTCTACTCCCGTAAAGATTTACACCCTCGGAAACCCTGTACAGGGTCGCTATGGGTCGACATCGACTCGACGGCACTTAACAACAACAACAAAACAACAAGGATACAGCTATGAGTTGGAACTGACTCCACGGCACACAACAACAACAACAAGAAGGATACAGCTGGAGTCCTGGCATGGCACTACAGGATAATGCACTGGACTGCAAGGTCGGTTTGAACCACAAGGTCTGTGGTTCAGACTTACCAACCACTCATCGAAAACCTTATGCTGGGTTTTGCTATGACTCAGAACCAACTCGACAGTACTTAGCAACATAACAAGCAAGGACATAGCTATATAAAAAAGAGAAACCAAGTGTCTAAGCTCTCAGAGTTTACATTCTAGTTGGGAGACACAATAAACAATTAAATGTAATCAGTGTATTGAAAG
>NW_006408546.1:16514343-16517220 GCF_000296735.1 Chrysochloris asiatica | reverse complement strand
ACCCTCGGAAACCCTGTACAGGGTCGCTATGGGTCGGAACCGACTCGAAGGCACTTAACAACAACAACAACAACAATAGCCTTTCAAGGAATACAGTATTAGTTAGTGTCCCTGTTTAAGAGACGAGGAACAGAAACTTAGAGAAGTTAATATGCTATGGTTTTTAAGTGAGAGAGGCAGATTTCAAACTCAGGTCTGCATGATTCTAAAATTTATGTTTTTAACTGCTTGTTGTTACGGGCTGTCAAGTCTGTTCCGATTCATAATGACCCTGTGTAGGGTTTCCAAGGAGCAGCTGGTGGGTTTGAACTGCTGAGCTTGTGATCCTACAGTGCCATACTGTTAGCCTTAATTAATTTCTTGTTAGGCCCCTCATAGGAAGATTGATAAGGATCTGATGTAGTGCTGTGGGTTAATGTGCTAAAATGCAAACTTGGTTTGATCTTCAAGGTCAGCAGTTCAAGCTCACCAGCCGCTCCTCAGAAACCCTGTACAGGATTACTATGGGTCAGAACCTACTCGATGGCACTTAACAACAGCAACATGTAAGTTTAAAGCAGGACTTCTAGCCAATTCAGTCATGACTCGAAACAAAATCGCAATAGACCTGAATTTTAAAAATTTGGATGAAGTAGAACAAAAACCAGAATGGGAGAAATTAAAAGTTGAAGACCTGGAATAGGAGTTTCTAAAGAGGCATAATGTAGACTGGATTATTGCTAGGACTGTGGAGATGAGTACACAATTCAAAGTAGCATAGTTGCTATCATCTTTGAGTAGGGCAATATTTCTTTTCCTACTGGTTCGGTAAAGAGATTTGGTTGCTATACAGTGTATATGCTGCCTTTGCTTTCTATGAGGGAAATAAAGTTTTTAGCAGGTCATCAACTCAGAATTTTTCAGGTTCTTATTGTCCATTTCAGCTTCACCAACAAATCATTTGTTTCAGTTTTGCTTCATTGGCAAGACTGAACTGCAAAGAACTGGTTCAAAGCCCTTGTTTAAAGTGTTACCTTTTTAAATATAATAATCATCGTTTCATTTTATGATACTTGTGTATTTGGAACCAGGAAACAATTTTACAGTCTGTCATTAACTTTTTCTCACTGCTTTTAAGATAATTTAGGTGGGATATAATCCAATTTTGTAGATAAGCACTAAGTAATAAGGTAAATTTTCCTTTTGCCTTGGCTTTAAAATAAGACTGGTTTTGTAGTTTCATTCATATTTAAGGAAAATGGTCAATGCATGACATAGTGTTGTTAGTGCTCTTAAAAGTTCAGGTAGATCCTTTCTATAGAATTTTTAAGTAAGAAAACTCTAAAAGTACTCCCCGCCTCCCCCCCTAGGTTCAGCAGTTAAATGGTCACTTAGTCTTTTAACGGCCACCCTTGCAATTCAGAACATTAACCTGCAGTGCCGCACCAGGACTTCATAAGTAATCTAGAGATGATTTAAAGTATACAGGAGATATGCATAGGTTATATGCAAATACTATACTACTTTATATAAGGTAGTTGAACATCCTCAAATTTTGATACCTGCTGGGGGTTCTGGAAGCAACCCTCTGTGGATATTGAGAGATGACTGTATTAAGAATGTTGTGAAGTGCTATCAAGTCAGTTCTGGCTCATAGTGATCTTGTGTAGAGTTTCTGAAGAGCAAATTAACTTTCGAGTAAATGTGCCAGTACACAGACTGTAGATAATAGACCTTTCACTTAAAAAAAGAAAGGAAAAAAAAAGCCAACTGTATATGCCAGGACTATAACATAGTCCACTGTTTGTCCTATAGTGCCACATGTGGAAGCCAACTAGCATGTCCTGGTGTGGTGCCGTGGGTTAATGTGCTGGATTGCAGAGTTGGTTTAAGCTCACCAGCCAGTCCTCGGAAACCCTTTTCAGGGTAGCTGTGTGTCAGAACTGACTTGATGGCACTTAACAACAACAAATGACCAGTGGAGTCCTGGTGTGGCGCAATGGGATGAAGCACTGGACTGTGAGGTCAGTTTGAACCATAAGATTAGTGGTTCAGACTCACCAACCACTCCACAGAAACCCTATGTAGGGTCGCTGTGAGTCAGCACTGACTGGACGGCATGTGACAACAATAGAACATACTTTGGAGTCACGGTGTGGTGCTGTGGGATAAAGCACGGGACCACAAGGGCGGTTTGAACCACATGGTCCTGTGCATTATCCTGCAGTGCCACACTAGGATGTCTCTGCAATCAGTGGGTGGCTGCAGACAAGTTGTCTAAGTAAAATATTGGTATTAGGCTTGTTAGAGTGCCTTCAAAAAAAAAAAAGGTTTGATCAAAACAGTAGCTTCGAAGGGGATCTACTGGGATAACCACTAGGGGTGAGTAATTTCTGTAGATTTTTTTTTTTGAAAGAAACAGAATGAACATGGGGTTTACTATGAAGTTTTAGGAACATGGAAAACTATATAGGTGAGATAAAGGCCAGAAAACTATAGGTGGAATTTTTTCCATCAATATATACCTAAACTGGTGTGGCACTGTATAATAAGCACTGGACTGCCAACCCAAAGGTTGGTGGTTCAAACCCACTAGCTGCACTTCGGAGACCCTGTACAGGATCTCTGTGAGACAGAATCAACTCAGTGGCACTTAACAGCAACATGCACCTGCTCATAGGTTTGTCCTATGAGAATTTTATTGGGAAACCTTTCCCCATCCACCTTACAATCCTAACTTTGTTCCTTCAGACTTCTTTTTGTTCTCCAAACTCAAAGAATATCTAAAAGGAACATGATTGAAGTCCCTCAAGGATGCCCAAACTGCGGATTTGATGTGGTGTAAATTGATGAGGGCAGATTTCTTTGGGGAAGGTTAAATCAAAAGAAAGAAAGAAA
>NW_006408546.1:16486418-16513893 GCF_000296735.1 Chrysochloris asiatica | reverse complement strand
AAATGACACTGAAGTAATTTTTACCTGTCAGTTGGCAAAAATATTTTCATCTTTAATACATTTTATATTTGTATTTGCTAAGAGTGAGGACAGTATTTTTTATACATAGCTTCTGCAAGTATAAATTGATTCAATCTCTTAGAAAGATAATTTAGCAGAAGGAGCTCTGGTAGTGTAGTGATTACGAATCAGGCTGCAACTGCAAGGTCAGCAGTTTGAAACTACCAGCTGTTCTGTGGGAGAAAGATGAGGCTTTCTGTTCCTGTAAAGATTTACAGCCTCGGAAACCCTGTGCAGGGTCGCTATGAGTTGGTTCCGATTCCATGGCACATAACCACCAACCACCACTAAAATTATGAATATATATATACACACTTTGATCCATTATTCTCTTTATAGGAATTATTCTATAGATATACTCACACATGTTGTGCAGAATATGTATGCAAGATAGTTGTTTGTTGCAGTGTTTGTTGCAGCATTGTTTATAACAGCAAAATTCTTGAAGTAACTTAATTGTTCATCAGAAGAGAGTTGACTGATTTAAAAAGTAACAAGGGAGTTTCAAAGGTTCATGGATGGAAAAATGAAATTAAAAGATAAGAAAGGGATATAATATTTGCTTGCATATGGATACAGTATTTCTGAAACAATACCCAAGAAACTAGTAAATGTTGGTGTGCCTCTGAGAAGGGGAGCTTGGGTTACTAGGGAGAGTGTTGTATAGCTTTTTCCACATTTGAGTTTTAAACCATATGAATATACTAAATGCTGCTGCTGTTGCTGTGAAGTGCCATCAAGTGGGTTCCAATCCGTAATGACCCTGTATAAGATTTCCAAGGAGCAGCTGGTGAGCTTGAACCACCAACCATGTGGTTCAACTTGGCTTTGCAGTCCAATGTGTTAACCCATAGTGCTACACCAGGATGCCACATACCAAATGCCTGTTGTTAAAAGGTAAAGACATTTAGCCATTTTGAAGATAAAAAGAGAAACTTATCCATAAATGAGTATTAACTATAATGTTTATTTTAAGTATTATTAAAATTGTAGGTTTTCATTTTATCTTTTAGACTGAATAATTTTACACCTATACTTTAATTAATGTACAAGTGGGTAAGAGGGAGGTTTTCATATTCACAAGCACTCATTTTTTTTATTGATGCAAACTAAGCCTTCTTCGACTACTTTTTTCTCTTTACTTTTATCCTAACTGCATGTTTTGATATTTGTAAATAACTCTGAGCTCAGCATCAGAAAAAGAAAATAACTGGTGATTTTTAGCTTTACCACTTATAAATCACTATATCATTTTGGACAAGGCATTTAACACTTGACAAAAGTGGGTCACATTTGTTGCACACTTGAAGTTCACAAAGCATTTCTCATGTGTCAGTTTAAAACTATGTTTGAGGTTGACAGTATAGCGAAAAGCATACAACAATTCAATTTCAGTATTACTTCCAGCAACCATTCTTACCTTTCCTTTCTGAGTTGTCACTCCTCCATTAACATAAATTCATAGCCCTCTAAAGTTCCTTTCTAATCTTTAAAATTATTGTCAGTTTGATTCCATTGAGATAGATTTTAAAAGAGCATAAATTCTCAAGGCAAACATTCTTTACTAGTTAAGCTAAACTATTTGATTTTAAGAAGACTTTAGGGAATACTTTCTGTTTAAATTTTAAAGATTACCTTAAGATAATATCTTTGAGGGTTCATCCACCTTCCATAACTCCAGAAAGTCTATGAAATTGTGTTTTTTGTTTCTCCCATTTGATTAGGATTCTTATATGGAATCTTTGATCAAAATGTTCAGTAGTAATAGCTGGGCACCATCCAGTTCTTCTGGTATTCTGGAGAAGGAAGCATTTGTTCATGGAGGCAATTAGCTATGCATCCCATTTCCATTCCTTTTCCCCCATTCCTGACACTCTGTTTTCTCTTACTCCAGATGAGTGGAGAGCATTGTGCAAATTCACTTTTCAATTTTATACAGTTTACCAAACAACCCCATTATGTGTCCAGGTTTGTGCTTCACTGTTCTGAGAGATGTCTTCTAAATCTAGTCAAATTGTGTAGTTTTCTGTATGGAGATTCAGGAGAAGTTTAGAGACAAAGATGGTTGGCAAAACAGAATAATTATTATCTAACATAGAATCTTAAGAATTTCAGAGAAGACTTAAGGACTACTTAGTTATTAGACTAGGAAATTGGATCTCTTAGTTATCTTTCAGAGCCCTGGTGTGACACTGTAGGATAAGCGCTGAACTGATAACTACAAGGCCAGTTGTTCAAACCCAACTTGGAAACCCTATACTAGGTTGCTGTGAGTTGGAACCACTAACAATAACACCACCAACAGCTCTCTCTAGAGTTCAGGATGAACATTTCCAATGTTCTGTGCTTCTACTTTTAAAGGAAGCACAATCGTTTATTTTTAGTATCTGGAACTCACTGTGGGAACAAGATGAGGAAGTGAGTGGATGATAGTGCCATCACATGATTTTAGGCCTATATATATATCTTTGTTAAGTGCCATAGAGTTGGTTCTGAATCATAGCGACCCTGTATAGGGCTTCCAAGAAGTGACTGGTGAGTTAGAACTGCCAACCTTACAGTTCAAACTGACTGTGGTTCAGTGCTTAACCTATAGCGCCATACCAGGATGATATATCGATCTATCGATCTATCGATCTATCTATATCTATATCTAGAGAGAGAGAGTTGTTAAGTGCTGTCGAGTCAGTTCTGATTCGTAGTGACTCTGTACAGAGTTTCCACCAACCTTGTGGTTCGCAGTCCAGTGCTGATCCTACAGTGCCACAGCAGAGTCCATATGGACTAGCACTATAAGATTTGCGTTGGACTATGAAACACGAGTTGGTGGTTCAAATCCACCTGTACAGGGCCGCTATGGGTTGGAATTGACTCCGACATTTAACAACAGTATATGTATATATGAACCGATTCTACGGCACATAACAACATATGTATATATATATATTTTGCTTTAGATAATTGGCAATAGTACATTGATAGGGAACTATAAACCTGGATTCAGAAGATGTAAAATGAGGAATATCATTGCTGATGTCAGATAGAGGAAAGCAGAGAATACCAGAAAGATGTTTACCTTTATTTTATTGGCTATGCAAAAGTATTTGACTATGGATTATAACAAATTATGGATAACACTGCAAAGAATAGGAATTCTAGAATACTTAATTGTGTAAATGAGCTCTGGTAGCGTAGTGGTTACGAATTGGGCTGCAAACCTTAAGGTCAGCGGTTTGAAACTACCAGCCGCTCTGCTGTGGAAAGATGAGGCTTTCTACTCCCGTAAAGATTTACACCCTCGGAAACCCTGTACAGGGTCTCTATGGGTCGGAACCGACTTGATGGCACTTAACAACAACAACAACAACATGCATAGAACAAGAGGTAGTCATTCAACAGAAAAAAAAGGATACTGTAAGGTTTTAAATCAGGAAAGGTGTGCTCCAGAGTTATTATATCTTTTCACAATACGTATTTAATCTGTATGCTGAGCAAATAATCTGAGAAGCTGGACTATATGAAAACTGCATCAGGATTGGGGGAAGGCTCATTAATAACCTGTGATATACTGATGATACAACCTTGTTTCCTGAAAGTGAAGAGGACTTGAAGCAGTTACTGATGAAAATAAAGACTACAGTCTTCAGTATGGATTAGATTTCAACGTAAAGGAAATAAAAATCTTTGACAACTGGACCAATAAACATGATGATAAACAGAGATAAGATTGAAATGATTGAAGGTTTAAATTTTCATTGGATTTATGTTCAATACCTTTAGAAACAGCAGTCAAGAAGTCAGATGACGTATTGCACTGGACAAATCTTCTGCAAAAGACCTCTTTAAAGTATTTACAGAGCAGAGATATCACTCTGGACTAAGCTGTGATATTTTTAATATTTTCATTTGTAAGTGGAAGTTGGACAGTGGATAAGAAAGACCAGAGCAAATCACTACATTTGAATTACAATGTTGGCAAAGAATATTCAAAGTACCATGGACTGTTAGAACAACAAATAAATCTGTCTTGGAAGAAGTACAACTAGAATGGTCCTTGGAAGCAAGTCTGGCAAGATTTTTACTTTTGACATGTTATCAGGAGGGACCAGTCCTTGGAGAAGGACATCATGCCTGGCAAAATAGAGGGTCAACAAAAAAGGTGAAGACCTCCAACAGGATGGAATGACACCAGTGTCTGCAATAATGAGCTCAGACAACAACAACTATGAGAATGGTGCAGGACCAGGCAGTACCTCGTACCATGAGTCAGAACCAACTCAACAGTACCTAACAACAATAAATAACAGGTTCTATACAGGTGCTTTGGAGTCCTGGTGTGGCTCTGCATGGTAAGCACTGACCTTCTAACTGCAAGATCAGCAGTTCATCCCTGCCAGCTGATCCTTGGAAGCCCTATGTAGGGTGGCTCTGAGTAGGAACCAACCCATCAGCACCCAACAACAACAATAACGCAGATGCTTAACTTTGTTCCAGTTTCTCATTCTCAAAAAGAAGACTTTTATAGCCACTAATGCAATTTTATAAACAAACTTCCTTTGCAAATTTCAGATATGGTCAAACAAGACTATATAAATCTCAGATTACAAAACCATGAGCAAGGTACTGTGTTCTTGAGCTGATGGTGATGGTGGTGGTGGTGGTGGTGGTGGTAATAAGTGCTGACTCACAGCAACTCTGTGTAGGGTGCCCAAGGCTGTAAATCTTTGCGGGAGCAGAAAGCCTCATCTTTCTCTTGAGAAGCAGAGGAGCTGGTGGGCTTGAACTACCAATCCCACGGCTCGCAGTCTGGTGCTTATTATACAGAACCATCATGCTGGTGGAATGACCATAAATGGTTAAGGAAAGAATTACTTGGGATAAAACATGCACATGCTTGTTGGGGTCTTTGAAGAAGGAATGTGTTAGAATACAGCTGACTGTAAAGTTGTCTAAGAGACCCAGAGCCCAATCCCTTTGTCTTTCACAAGACCAAGGCTGAAAAAGCAAATTAAGCTAAGAGGATTTTATGTGCCTGTTTCCTTCATAGTCTCTCAGCTCTAGTGATCATTAGGGGATGTAGAGGGGAAAAGCCAGAAAAACTTAGACGCTCTTTCTCAAGCTTAGAAAGGTGGGCCCCACAGCCAAGCCAAGGCCAGAACCTCTCCAGGTTGAGGACATTGATATCTTTCCATGACTTGTGGGCAGTAGGTCATAGGAGCCCAGCTGCTCCATGAAACTGTCATCTCTAGGACACTTGTGAGTAGCCACGGTTCAGGAGAAAGGCCAGTAGGTACAGCCACCCAGGGTGAAGCAGATGGTTAAGTGGCCCCCATGATAAGCCTTACAGAGGAAGGTAGTGGTGAACTGGGCCACAGTGGAGTTGGCTCTTGCCAGCATTAGGCATATTTTTTAACCAGCTGCAAAATAATTGTTTTATGGTTTTGTTTCAAACTGGAGGGGTAATCAGAGTTAATGAAAGATAACTTTTTTTTTCTTAAGGTAAGTACATGCAATCTATTTTTATACCTTAAAAATGAAGTCTCAAAAGCTCTTAAGTTTATAAAATAAAAATATATAATTGTATATTTAAATAATTATTGTATAATGGTCTATTTTTGTTCGTATTACAAATAACATTAGAATACTTTAGGTTTTTAATATAAGAATATTTACATAGATTATATTTAGTGTAATAAAAATTTAGCTATTGACGAGAAGTAAAACTTTTTAAAAAACCATCGTGAGTTGATTATAAGTTTACTGAGCAGATCGTAAGTTTTACATAAAAAAAAACAAAAACAAAAAACATATACTTTGCTTCACTATATGGTTGCAATCCCCTCCATGTACCAACAGTTAACAGCATTTACCTCTATTCACTTTAATGATTACATTTCTCCCTGTGTCTCTAGCTACCTTCATCTTTCCTCTGCTAACCTCCCTCTTATATATTGCCTGCCCTGTCACCCATGTTAACATGTGTCTACTCTCTAGCCCATGAATAATTTTCCCTCCTCATTGTAACCAGCATAGGTTATTTCTTTTATCAAGAAAACCATTTTTTAACTTTTTACAACATTGGTCTCATACAGTGTTTGTCCTTTTGTGATTGATTAGTTTCACTCAGCATAATGTCATGAGGTGTTTCACAGATTCATCATTATTGTTCACCATTTTGTAGTATTCATTTGTGTGTTTGTATCAAACTTTGTATAACCATTCTTCTGTTAATGGGCATTTTGGCTGTCTGTCTTTTTGGTATGTCTCTTGTAGACAGCATATTGAAGGATTCTCTTTTCATATCCAGTCTACTCTTTGTGGCTCTTGATTGCTACGTTTAATCCATTTACTTTCAGTGTGTTTATCAGTAAGTGTGAATTGATTGCTGTCACTTTTCTGTGTGTCTGTGTTTTTTGCAGTGCTGCTGGCTTCTTTGTTCCATATAATTATCTATGCTGAATTCATTTAGTTTACGGGTTTTCTTTTCATTTTCATTTCTGTTGTGTTATTGTTTACTAAATCTTTCTGATTCTCCTATTTAAAAATTTAAAAAAATTTCTTTTGATGTGCAGGTATATGATTTTTCTTTCAGGCTACCTGTAATGTATTAATTTTTCCTTCTGTTTAAAACTGTCTGTTTTATCTTGAAACCTACTTGACTTCCGTGCTATTTGGAAGTTCTATATCTACACTATCCCCTCTTTGTACTTTGTAGCTCACTTCATTATACAATGATATCTTTGGTTCCCTATTTTCAGTCTTGTAGGCTTGCTTTGGAGTCCTGGTATGGCATTGTGGGTTAATGAGCCATATTGCAAAGCCATTTGAACTGCAAGGGTGGCAGTCAAGCTCACCAGCGGCTCCTTGAAAACCCTGAACAGGGTTGCTATGGGTCAGAACCGATTCACTCGATGGCACCTAACAACAGCAGCATGTTTGTTTTACTTTAAATACTTCTATATCTGGATTGAGTTCTAGGTGTTGTTGTCATTAATGTTAATTTCAGGTTGTTGTCTGCTATTGTTGATTCTCAGCCCAAAGAACACCCTTGAGCATTTTTTTGCAAAGTTGGTCTGGTCATTACAAATTCCTTTGATTTCTGTTTTTCAGGAAATGTACTAATTTTGCTATTTTGAGGGACAGCTTTACTGGCTATACGATTTTTGGTTGGAAATTTTTTTGGTTCAGTTTTGTATGTCACCCCCATTGCCTTATTGCCTGCTTGAGGAATCAGAGCTTAGTCTTACTGTTTCTCCTTTGTAGGTAACATTGATTTTTTTTTTTTTTTCCCGAGCTGCTCTCAGGAATCTTTCCTTGTCTTTCATTTTGGAAACTTTGATTATAGTATATCATGGTGTTTGTCTTTTGGGATCTAACCTTTTTGAGGTTCGTTCAGCTTCTACTATACTTATCTTTTCACTTTCGTGATGTTAGGGAAGTTTTCTTCCAATAGCTCTAAGTTATTTTTGTGATTATCTCATCCTGTTCTGGAATTCTGATCACCTGTAAGTTGTTTCTCATTGTGGTGTCCCACATAACTCTTAGGCTTTCTTCAGAAATTTTTGGATTGATCTTACAGCGCACTAGTATTGAGAGAGTTATCTTTAAGGTCACTAATTCAGGCTTCCATTGCTTCGCATCTGTTCCTTTTGTTCTTTCACTGTATTGTCCATTTCTGAAATCTTAGTATTAGTCTTCTGGATTTCTAATAGAAGGTTTTGTGTTGTTTCAAAATTTGCATTTATTTTGTGTGTTTGTTCTTGTAGTGTTTTCCTGAATTCTTTCAAAGTTTTTATTGTGTTCTCCCTGGTTTCTTTGATCTTTCTCTGATCTTTTGACTGTACCTAATTATCATTCTTTTAAATTATTTTTCAGTCAGTTCTATTACCTTTTCTTCTTCAGAAACACCTTCTTATTCATTTGCTTGAGCCATTCTCTCTAGTTTCTTCATAGGAGCTAAAATTGTTGGGTAGGCATTGTGAGGTTGTATTTTTTAAAACATATATAGTGCAGTTGTTGGACCTGGAGGAGAGAAATCTCTAGTGGGCTCCTGTAGTTCAAGAAGCTCATGAGGTGGTTGCAAAAGGGATGTGACAGCAGAATTCCTGGCCCTAGATGGAGTTCTTATTGGCTTCTGTGTTATCTGTGTTAAGGCACTCAATCTAGAAGCAGTTCCTGGGGTCACTTGATGGAGCTGGTTTCAATGTCTGTTAGGACCACAGGAAAGCTGGGGGCAGAATGAATGGTTAAATGTTACTCTGGTGACTCTGTGGGTTTTGTAGGTCTGGAGCCGAGCTTACCTAGATCCAGGCACCAAAGAGGCGCAGTTGGCCTCCACCTCACACTGGTGTGAGTCCCAATCCTGTAGCTCCAAAATCTAGAAGAGCAGGCAGTGTCTGCTACCCTGAGAGTAGATGAGGGCGTGAGCTGGCCACACCTCTGGTTACCATGGGAGCACAGGGGAATAACGAAATTGCACCCTTTTCCATTGCCGTCTCGAATGCCAGGCTTCTCTCTGCTGCCAAAGCTGCTCACAGATGGTGGAGTCATGTCTGGCCAGCTGTTCACCATCAGTCTCCCTTTCTCACTCTCCGTGCTGGGCCCTCCTCCCAGCAAGTACTCAATGCACCGCCCTAACCTTCTGAATTTCAGGGTGCCAGAATTCTCATCTGTGTCTCTTTTATTTTGTCTCTTGTATCTTTGTTGTAGAGTTCATCTGCCTAATTTGCCATCTTGCCGGAAGCGAGAAAGATAACTTTTTAATTTTTTCATTAAAATAGACAATACATTCAGAATAGGAACGATACCAAAGGGTATCCTCTCCCAGTCATGAAGTTGCCCTCTTTGCAGGCATCCAAATTTACCTGGTTCTCATATACCCTTCAGAGAAATTTTCTGCTTTTTCAAGCAAATAGACACACATATATATAATCAAATCTTGTATCTGCTATTCACGCAGTAAATAATGTTAGTATAGTCTACACACTTTTCTTCCTGTTGTAGTTTGATTTTAAAATAAAGAGTTTTATAGATCAATGATGAGTACAGACATTGAAGAAATGCTAGTTAAATTGCTGGGAGTCATAGCTGGGATGAATTCTGTATGTTGACTAGATAGATTCCAACTTCTGGAAGAGCTCAGCATACCAGATTAAAATTGACAAGATGAAACTTAATACAGCTAACAATTGTTTTTACTTCTTTTCCAAAAATTGTGACTAGAAAATATATATCTTAAAATCTCCCATTTTGTAAAAACTGTTTTTGCATGTACAGTTCAGTGGCATTAACAGTGTTGTACAATTATCACCACTCTGTTTTCAACATTTTCTCAGCATTAAGCAGAAACCCATTAAGCAGTAACTCTCCATTCACTCCTGTCTTCAGTCTCTGATAACCTCTTATCTACTATATATCTTTTCTAATACAGCTTTTTATTGTTATTATTGTGAATTGATTGAAAGTTTATAGGGCAGATCATCAGTTTTACATTCAGCACATCATATACTTTGTTTAATTCAATGATTATAATCCCCTCCATGTACCATCAGTTAACAGTATTTCTCTCTATTCATTTTAGCTCTTTAAAAAAAAAAAAAAAAAAATCAGGCATATATAATAATTTACACCACCAAAGGGCACATTCTGCAAGTCTGCCTCCTGGCCGCCAGCTGTCAGTCCCTTTCCTATAAATCTACAGTCCTCAGATGCTCTGTCTCTCCATGCCCCCATATCTGCCTCCATCTCTGGTGTCACTGCTTCTCTGAATTGTTGTTGTTGTTGAGTGCCGTTGAGTTGATTCTGACCCATAGCAACCCTGTATAGGGTTTCCAAGGAGCAGCTGGTGAGCTTGAACCACTGACCTTGCAGTTCAAATGACTTTGCATTCTGATGCATTAGCCCACAGCGCCCACTGTTCTGCTCTCCTTTGATGGTCCGAGGGTCCTCTTTCTGGACTGTAAGATTAACTACTTTCCAGTTTTTGTTACAAAACTTTTACCTTTATGATTGTGACAGTCACAATTAGTCATGATAACAATTACTATTAAATCATAAGAATCTTATCTCCATCTCTTTTTACCAGACCCATTTAGACGAGATGAAAATTACTTATTAGGTACTCTATTTTCCGCCACACACTCTTAACTAAACTCCCTCTTGAAACCTTGTAAGCCCTTATCGCCCCCTCATTTTAGGTAGCCATTGTCTAAGTTGCCTGTCCCTATCTACCATGGAATAGCATTGATATTTTATGTGAAGACTCCTTCCCTCTCTGTTGGTATTTTGAGCTACTACCTCCATGAATATAGGTCAAGTTCATCAGATTGTAACAATTTACCCTCATATCCTTTATCAAAAATTGTTTTCTTTTTTATCTTTCTCTAGTTGAGTTCTGATTATCAGTCCATTAAGGCTAGGTCACATGGGTACTATCTGCAAGTTTGGGTGTTCTTATGCATCTCTCCTCACTCTGTATCATCTGGATGCTTTACTCTCAGCTCTAGCCCTCTGTGTCTAGTCCTTGTCCATGGGCTCAGGTGTCCTCTGGTCTTACCACAATTTGGACCAACCAGCCCTTCCTTTTCTCTCTCTCATCTCCTGGTCAACGGGAGTCTATGGAATGTGGTTGAACTCAGCCAATTTCTTCATTGCTGCCCATTTCTAATATATTTTATAAGTGGAATCAAACAGTATCTGTCTTTTTATGTCTGGCTTATTTTCAGCATTCATCTATGTTGTAGCATAGATCAGAGAGCTTCATTTCTCTGTATTATTGGATAATATCCCGTTATATGGATAGACTACATTTTGTGTATCTAATGATTTGCTGTTGGATACCAGTATTTTTACCTTTTGGCTGTGAACATTGGTACATTGTTGTTAAGTGCCATTGAGTTGGTTCCAACTTGCATATGACACCTGTATATGATTTCCGAGGAGTGGCTGGTGTGTTTGAACCCCTGACCTTCCAATTCAAATAGACTTTGCTGTCCAGTGCATTATCCTGCAGTGCCACATCAGGACTCTGAACATTGGTATGCAAGTAATATAGTTGAGTCTTGTTTTCAGTTCTTTGGGGTATGTACCCAGGAGTGAAACTGTTGGATCATAATGGTAATAATTCTGTGTTTAACTTTTTGAGAACTGCCAAACTGTTTCCCATAGTAGCTACACCATTTTATATTTCTACCAGCAGTGGATGAGAGTTCCAATCGCCACATTTTCATCAGCAGTTTTTATTTTATGTTTTTCTGGTAATATGCATCCCTGTAGGTATGAAGTGATACCTCATTGTGGTTTTGCATATGATGCCTTTTGAGATTGGCTTTTTCATTTAGCATAATCCCCTGAAGATTCATCCAAGTTGTTAACATTTCTTTCATTTTGATTGCTAAGCTATAGTCTTTCATATGGATGTACTACAGTTAGTTTAATCATTCACCTCTTGAAGGATCTATCGTTTGGGGTTCGTTCAGCTTCTTGTATGCTTATCTTTTTTTTTCCCATTCCCTCTCTTTTTTTGGGGGGGGGGGGCGCGCGAATGTATACAAAAACACTCAGGAATATATAATTATCTAAACAACCAAAGGGCACATTCTGCAAGCCTGCCTCCTGGCCGCTATCATCCAACCTTTCTCTGTCAATGAGTCTAGAGTCCTCAGCTACTCACTCTCTCCATGTCATCATCTCTGCCTGCATCTCTGGTGTTGCTGCTTCTCTATATAGGGTCCCATATTCTGCTCGTGCGCTTCTCCCTAGATGGTCCTAGGGTCTTCTGTTCCTGGAATGTAAGATTAACTACTCCCCTTTTTTGTGTTATAAAACTTCTACCTTTACAATTGTGACAGTCACATTTAGTCATGATAACAATTACTCACTCTTGAATCGTAAGAATCTTATCCCCATCTCCTTTCACCAGACCTGTCTAGACAAGATGAAAACTATTCAGTGGGGACTTTACCGTCCCCTGCACACTGAAACTATACTCCCTCTTGAAAACTTGTAAGCCAGTCACTTCGTGCCCTTATAGCTCTTCCATTATAGGTAGCCAATGTCTGAGTTGCCCGTCCCTAACAGCCCTGTATACAGAGGGGATAGGATTGATCCTTGATGTGAAGACTCCTTTCCTCTCAGTGGTATTTTGAGTGACTACATCCATAAGTGTAGGTCAAGTTCATCAAATTGTAGCAATTTACATTTGCTTTCTTTATCAAATTTCCTTATCTTTCTCTGGTTGAGTTTTGATCACCAAGCCATTGAAGCTAGGTCATATGAGTACTATCTGCAAGTTTGGGCATTCTTATGTGTCTCCTCTCATTTCATATCAACTGGATGCTTCATTCTCAGCTCTAGTCCTCTGGGGCTATGTCCTTGTCTGTGGGCTCAGGAGTCCCCAGGTCTCACCATACTTTGGACTAACCAGCCTTTCCTCTTTCTCTCATCTGAAGGTTGACAGGAGTCTATGGAATGTTGTCGAACTCAGCCCATATCTTCATTGCTGCCCACTTCTCTGTTTATTCTTGTAGTGTTTTCCTGAATTCTTGTTAAGTTTTTATTGTGTTCCCCTTGCTTTCTTAGATCTTTCTGTCAATCCTTTGAAGGTATCTAAGTAGCACTCTCTGGAATTATTTTTCAGGCCATTCCGATCCTTTTCTTCCTCAGAAATGTTTTCTGGCTCTGCATTTTGGTTACTTGTTTGAGCCATATTCTCCATTTGTTTCTTTGTGTGAGCTAAAATTGTCTGTTCTCTTCAGGGCCTTGTGTGATTGTTTGTACTTGTATTTAATTGATGATTGTATGTGGATGCATTTTATGTTCTCACCAGGTGTTTTCTATGAGTGTAATTAGAGAATGGTAGCATACACACCATTTAGTTAGCTGTTTGCACCTCAGTTTAAAGTGGATTGGGCTGCTGTTATCTGCTGTCACCCATTGATCAGGTGGAATAGGAGTTGATATTGACCCTTGTCCAGTGTTTGGAGCTAGAGAGGGTATGGTTGTGACTTGACTGTATGTGTCCTATCTAATGCAAAAGAGACCCCTACTCCCATCCCACCTCTCACCCCCACCCCTCCCCACACACAGAAAAAACAAGCAATAAACAAGGAAGGAGCTCTGGTAGCATAGTGATTACTAATCGGGCTGCTAACCTCAAGGATGGCAATTTGAAACTACCAGCTGTTCTGTGGGAGAAAGATGAGGCTTTCTGCTCCCATAAAGATTGGCAGCCTCGGAAACCCTGTGCAGGGTCACTAAGAGTCGGAACCACCTCCATGACACATAACAACAAATAAGGAACCAACAATGAAGAGAGAGCATAATAGAAATAAATGAAAAAAGGCAGCAAACAGAGAAAAAGAATGTAGTAACTATAAAGACAAAAGAGGAACAGGGAAATGGAGCCATAGAGGAGAAAAATGAAAAAATAAAAGGGAGAACTGAAGAAAACACACTTTGAAAAACCACGAAGTGGGAAGATGTAAAGAGAAAGAGAATAGAGTAGTAAAGAAAACATATAAGGGGGAATAAAAGAATAGGGGAATTCAGAAGCAGAAGGAAAGAAGGGAAAACAAAAGCAGCAATAGAAAGGATAAAACTCAAGGGAATGGAAAGAAAAGAAGAAGAAAGAATAAACAAACAAAACCTTTCAAACGGCAAAAGGATGAAACCAGATCCCAAAACAAAAACAAAAAAACTACAGCTGTTGCACAGAGAGAAGAAAACTCTGGGAGGCTCCTGCAAGCCACACAGTTTACGAGGTGGGTGCAGGAGGGATGTGACAGCAGAATTCCTGTCCCTCAATGGAGTTTATAACAACTGGTGTGTTATCTATATTCAGGACATTGAATTTGAAAGTAATTCATGGAGGCCATTGATGGAACTGGTTTTAGTGTCCTGACCACAAAGCAACTGAGGGCTGGGTGACTGGTTAAATGCTGGTCTGGTGGCTCTGTGACTTCTGTAGGTCTGGAACTGAGTCTGCCTGAATCTAGGCACCAAAAGCGGCCCCGCCTAACACTGTCATGGCTCCAAACTCCCAGAGAGTAGGGTCCTTGCTGAGGGTAGATGAGGGTGGGAGCTAGCCACACTTCTGGTCACCAGGAGAGAATGGGGAAAAGAAGGAATCTCACCTTTCCTGTCTCCTGTGTGAAATCTGTTCTGCTAGGCCACCTTCATATCAGACAGATGTTTACCTGTGCTTTATTGACTACGCAAAGACTTTTGATTGTGTGGATCATGACAAGCTGTGGACAACATTGTGATGTGTGAGTATTCCAGAACACTTAATTGTGCTCATGAGGAATCTGTACCTGGACCAAGAGGCAGTTGTTTGAACAGAACATGGTAACACTGAGTGTTTTAAAATTAAGAAAGGTGTGCAACAAGGTTGTATTCTTTCACCATACTTATTCAACATGTATGCTGAGCAAATCATCCGAGAACCTGGCTTATATGAAGAAAAACGAGCCATCAGGATTGGAGGAAGACTCATTAACAACGTGTGATATGCAGATGATACAACCTTGCTTCCTGAAAGTGAAGAGGACATAAAACATTTACTGATGAAGATCAAAGAGCACAGCCATCGGTAGGGATTACATCTTAATGTAAAGAAAACAAAAATCCTCACCACTGGACCAATAAACAACGTTCTTATCAAAGGAGAAGAGATTGAAGTTGTCATGGACTTCATTCTTGGATCAACTAACTATCAACACTCATGGAAGCAGAGTCAAGAGATCAAACGACGTATTGTATTAGGCAAATGTACTGCACATGACCTTTTTAAAGTGTTGAAGAGCAAAGATGTCAGCTTGAGGACTAAGGTGCACCTGACCCAAGCCATGGTATTTTCAATAACCTCATATGCGTGTGAAAGCTGAACAGGAAATAAGGAAGACCGTAGAAGAATTGATGCTTTTTAGTTATGGTGTTGGAGGAGATTATTGGAAGTGCCATGGGCTGCCAAAAGAACCAATAGATCTGTTTTGGAAGAAGTGCAGCCAGAGTGCTTCTTGGAGGCCAAGATGGCCAAACTTCATCTCTCATACTTCGGACATATTGTCAGGAGGGACCAGTCACTGGAGAAAGATAGCATGTTTGGTAAGGTGGAGGGTCAGAGAAAAAGAGGAAGACCCCTAATGAGATGGATTGGCCAAGTGGCAGCATTGATGGCCTCAAGTGTGGCAACAATAGTGAGGTTGGCCCAGGATCAGGCAATGTTTCGTTCTGCTGTGTGTAAGGCTGCTATGAGTCGGTGCCAACTCGATGGCACCTAACAACAACAACAAGGCCACCTTCTGTTGCCAAACCTGCTCACAATATGGTCATGCTCTGTCTGGTTGGCTGTTCACCACTCTGTCTCCCTTTCTAGCCATCCCTGCTCAGCTTCTCCTCCCAGCAAACTATTCAGTCCACTTACCTAAACCTTTCCTTTGAATTTCAGTTTTCCAGGATTTTCATCTGTGTCTGTTTCATTTTGTTTCTCATATCTTTGTTGTAGTTCATTCCCGCCTAGCCCTCCATCTTGCTGGAAGTCCTGTCTCATATTTTTTTTTTTTTAATGTTTTATTGTGAATTATATGATAGTTTACATGGGAGAACTTTAGTTTTACATTCATTCCATCTTATATCATCTCACTGCCATGGTTCCAATCCCTCCATGCATCATCAACCACCCAAAGGGTATATCCCAGAAACCCACCCCCTACACTTCCCCCTCCTCCCCCCAGTTTTCAGCCCACAGTCCCTTTCCCTCTCTTGGTCCAAGGTCTGTCTCATAATTTTGAATGTATTCTCTATTGCCTTGTAAGGCCTATTGTTTAGAAGTCACAACTTATTCTGACTTTTGATCCTCTGTATGAAACTTGTTTCTCACCCCTGAAAATTCATCTTTGTTTTTTTAATCCTGAGTTTTTAAAAATTTCACACTGATGCCCTTTAGTGTGGGTCTGTTTTCATCCACTGGGCCTTTTCAATCTAGGAATTCCTTTAGGTTTGGGGAGTTTTTTTGGAAAATATTTCTTTGATCTTTTCCTTTTTGTTTTTATGGCTTTTCTTTCTGGGACATTCTCATTTTTAGATACCAGTGTCCTAAACTTGTTCTTCAATTTTCTTATCTCACCCCACCTTAGCCCCAATCATCTTTGTCCTTTGCTCTGTTTGCTCAAAGATGGCTTCATCTTTATCTCCTATCTCTTCTACTGAGATCATTTTCTGCAATTGTATTTTTAATATTCAGTAGGTTTTGTCATCTGAATACTCCTTTTATTTGCAGTGTTCTTGTTTTGTGACTGCAATATAATTTTTTTGTCTTTCTAATGATATTAATAATTTTGAGGGAAATCGGTGTGTGTGTGTGTGTGTGTATGTGTATGTATATATATATATATATAGTGTTTTTTGCTTTTTTTCATAGAGCTTGTACACTGAAGCTCAAAATCTGAATTCAGCCCAGTCATTTGGTCTGTTTGTTGATTAACAAAACAAGACAAGCAAAATCAAAGCTTTCAGAAAGAGGAAATAAATCCTAATGATTTGGCTGGTCAAAGAAAACACTTGAAAGGAAGTGATGTATATACAATGGGGTTCATAAAGTTCGTGGAAAAATGTAACTGAAAGATAATGGAATTTGTCCATGAGCTTTTTGAAGCCCCTTCATATGATATGCTGTTCCCCCAAAATTTGTGAGATTTATGCACCTAGAGATATATGCTACCTGGGAAAGTTAATAGAGACTATTTCTGTATATTTACTTTAAAAGATAAATAAAAAGGTATAGTATTTGGGAGGTTAATTTTAGTTCAAGTTAACAAATTATATGGTTTGTGTTTTATGTCAGAAATTTAAGGAATAGACCATTCTTTTTGGAACTTATGTTCTAGTGCAGTGGTTCTCAAAGAATGTTCCATGGACCACCATCATTAGCATCACATGGGGACTTACTAGAAATGAAATGAAAATTCTCGACCTCCAATCCAGATCTCTGCCTCTGGGAACTGGGACATATCAGTTTAAGATGCCTCCATGTAATTCTGATGTATAGTAATGTTTTTAAACCAGTGGTCTAATGATAGTTGTTGTTAAGTGCTATCGAGTTGGTTCCTACTTATAATGACCCTATAGAGGGTTTTCAAGTAGTTAGTGGGTTTGAAACACCAGCCGTTTGGTTAGCTGTTCATTGCTTATCTTACAATGGCATGCCAGGACTCTAATGGTTGTTGTTATTAAATACCGTCGAGTCAGTTCTGACCCATAGTGACCCTGTATAGGGTTTACAAGAAGCAGCTGGTGAGCTTGAACTGCTGACCTTGCAGTTCAAATGACTTTGCAGTCTGGTGCATTAATCCACAGTGTCACACTAATGGTAGATAACCAAAAATACCTGCCACCATTGAGTTGATTTCAACTCAGTAGTACTCTATAGGGTTTATTAGTCTGTAAATCTTTATGGGCACAGACAGTCTTAACTTGAACCGCCAACCTCACAGTTAGCAGCCCAGTGCCTAACCCGTAGTGCTACCAGGGCTATTACAAAGATAAAGTTAATCATAAAGTATGCTAGCAGCTATGAATGAAAAGTACCAAGTACAATGAGAAGATACAATGGAATACTGATTTTGCCTGAGTGTTCAGGGGAGATGATTAAATTGAGATGTGAAGGACAAGTCAGTGGGCTATTAGTCACACACCCATGGTCTTTTCTTATTCATAACTTTTCCTTCCTCTCTACGGGAAACCAGAGAGGTTTGTTGTACTGTAGATTGGGTTTGTTGTTGTTGTTGTTATGTGCCATGGAGTGGGTTCCGACTCATAGTGACCCTGTGCAGGGTTTCCGAGGCTGTAAATCTTTATGGGAGCAGAAAGCCTCATCTTTCTCTTGTGGAACAGCTGGTAGTTTTGAACTGCTGACCTTGTGGTTCGCAGCCTGATTCATAACCGCTATGCTACCAGAGCTCCTTGTGGATTATTGGGTAGGGTCTTGCAAGTTTTTAAGAACCCAGCCACTACTCAATGAACTAGGAGGTAAAACAGAAGCATTAAACACGCTATTAGGCCAATTAACTGGATGCCCTATGAAACTATGACCCTTCAAACCAAAGAATCAAGTTCCATGAGGTATTTGGTTGTTCATAAGCAGCCTCGGCATCTATTTTTTGGTCATTGTAAATAGATTTATCACACTCTTTTTGCCAATTAAACTATCGATAGAGTCCTGGTGTGGTGCCTCAGGATAAGCACTGGACTGGCAGCCGTAAGGTCAACAATTCAAACTCACCAACCACTCCTCAGAAACCCTCTAAGCGTTGCTATGAGTTGTAACAGACTCAAGAGCACTTAACAATAACTTATTGGTAACACTTACGATAGTTGGTTGTGTAATCCTACCCTAAATTAATGCAGTTTTCTCACACTTAAAACTGAAATTCAGTTCTTCATAAGCATTTGCCCCCATGACCCTTTTCCTCCACCCCTGGTGGTGCTGTGGGATAATGCCTTGGTCCACAAGGTCAGTTTGAACCACAAGGTCAGCAGTTCAGACTCTCTAGCTGCTCCTCAAGAACCCTATACAGGATCACTGTGGCTTGGAACCTACTCAACAGCACTTAACAACAGCAACACCAGTAAGAACTGCGAATCACAGATCTGCAGTTCAAATCCACCACCTGCTCCTTGGAAACGCTATACAGGATCGCTATGAGTTGGACCCAACTCAATGGTATTTAACAACAACAGTAACAACTAGGAGTCCTGGTGTGACTCTGTAGGACAAAGCACTGGACTGCAAGGTCAGTTTGAATCACAAGGTCAGTGGTTCAAACTCACCAGCCATTCCTTGGAAACCCTATACAGGGTCGCTATGAGTCAGAACCAAGTTGCCAGCTTGATGGCACTTAACAACAACAACAAAGTAACAGTGAAGGAACTTTGTATTAAATTTATATTAGTGAGGTCATACAATAATTATCCTTTTGTGATTGACTTATGAAGGTAAGTCAGAAGGTATTACTGCTAGGGTTCCAGTTCATATATGTATGGATTTATTCCAAAAAAAAAAAAAAACAAAAAAAAAAAACCAACAACAAAAAAACTGTGTTTAAACATATGTCTCTGTGATCAATGAACTTGGCTGCAGACAAGTTTTCTCAGTAATACACATAGGGTACCTTCAAAAGGCCCACTCAAAAGTGGCTTTCCAGGAGATCTACTGGGTCAGTCAGATCAGTTAAATTCAAGGCAGAGAGGTCAGCTCAGAAAGTTATGGTGACTGATATTTGGTATTTCAAAGGAAATCTTTTTAGATTTTCTTAAAGGACACAGAACATTCAAAGAAATTTATTATGAAGACGTTTTAAGAAAATGGAAATCTACGTTGGTGAGGAAAAGGCCAGGAAAGTTGTGCTAAGGAATTGTTTTCCATCAGGATAATGCACCATCTCATACTTTGAGGATAGCTAGGGGCTGTCCTACACAGATTCATTGGGAAACCTTGCCCCAACTGCCATACAACCCTGATCTTACACCTCAGCCTTCTTTTTGTTTCCCAAACACAAACAGCTTTTAAAAGGAACATGATTTGAGGATGCCAAAATTTCTGTTATGTAGTATAAATTGAGCACAGAATTCTTCGGGGAAAGGTCAAAGAGGTGGAAAACACTGCCTTTAGAATTGTATATTGTTGTACAGTGCCATCGAGTCGTTTCCGACCCATAGCAACCCTGTATAGGTTTCCGAGGAGCTGCTGGTGAGCTTGAACCTCTGACCTTGAAGTTCAGACGGCTTTGCAGTCTGGGGCATTGACCCACAGAATTGTATAGATGGAGGATATGTCGTGAAACAGTAGCTTCACATTTTGATATTTTTATTTAATAAAGTGTTCTTTGATTTTGTAGCAATACTATTTTGACTTTTCCTCATATTTCCTTCAGTGTAATTTAGTGCTGTAGGATAAGCACTGGACTCTTGTAAGGTTGGTGCTTCAAACCTACCAGCTGTTCCTTAGAAACCCTGTATAGGGTCTCTGTGAGTCGGAACCAACTGAGTGGCACGTAGTGTTAGGGTAGTAACTACAACAACAACAATGTCTTCAGCTCCATCCATCCATATGTTGCTGTTGTTAAGTGCTGTTGAGTCAGTTCCGACCCATAGCAACCCTGGATAGGGTTTCCGAGAAGCGACTGGTGAGCTTGAATTATCAACCTTGTGGATCAAACTGACTTTTTTTTTCCCTTTATATTGCTAAAGCTTTTTCTTTTCTTTTTTTTTAAGGTTTTTGTTGTGGATTGAGTGAAAGTTTACAGGGCAGATCATCAATTTTACATTCAACAAATCATATATAACTTGTTTCTTTACAATGATTATAATCCCCTCCATGTACCATCAGTTAACAGTATTTCTCTCTATTCACTTTAGCTCTTTTAAAAGAAAAAAACCCAAAACACTTAGGCTTATATAATAATTTACACCTCCAAAGGGTACATTCTGCAAGTCTGTCTCCTAGCCACCATCTCTTAGTCCCCCTCTTTCCTTGAATCTAGAGTCCTTAGCTGCTCCCCCTCTCCATGACCCCATCTCTTTGTCTCTGGTGTCGCCACTTCTCTGGATTAGGTCCAGCATTCTTTCTGTGCTCATCTCCCTTGATGGTCCTAGGGTCCTCTGTTTCTGGGCTGTAAGATAACCATTCCCCTGTTTTTGTTACAAAACTTCCATCTTTACAATTGTGACAGTTGCAATTAGTTATGATAACAGTTACTCACTGTTGAATCATACGAATCTTATACCCATCTCTTTTCACCAGACTCATCTAGACAAGATGAAAACTATTCAGTGGGGACTCTTTCTTTCCCCCATGCTCTTAAACTAAACTCCCTCTTGAAACCTTGTAAGCCAGTCACTTCGTGCCAAACCGACTTTTCAGTTCAGCACATTAGCCCACAGTGCCACACCAGGATATACGTAGACTTCATTTTTCCTGCTGAGTAGTATTGGTAAATTCAAGTCCTGGTGTGGCACTGTGGGCTAATGTGTCAGACAGCAAAGTTGTTTGAACTGCACGGTCAGTGGTTCAAGCTTGCACATGCATTGTGTATATGTGCGTCATTTCAGTCATCTGTTGATGGGCAATTAAGGTGTTTTCCATTGTGAGTAATACTCCAGTGAACTTTACTGTGTTACGTACGTATCTGTTGAGGTGAATGAAATTTAGTGAACAAAATAGTTTCTGTAACCCTCATAAACAATGCCTTTTTTCTAAACCATGACATTATTATGGTTCTGTGAGCTGTCTTCTAAGGAAATGCCAAAGTGAGTGTCTTTGTATTTTGTGCTATTTATAAGTTGTGGTGCCAATGAAAAATATATTGGGATTTTTAGCTACTACAAGTTTTGGTAATCTGTTCTTAATGCAACTTAATAGGAGCTGGGGAAATTACTTTAATGATTTTTTTATTTTCTAAAATATTCATTTGGTTTTTGGCACTGTGGGATGAGCACTGAACTGCTAACCACAAAGTTGTCTGTTCAAACCTACTTACTAGTGACTCCATGGGAGAAAGATGAGGCTTTGTGTTTCTGTAAAGATTTATGGCTTTGGAAACCCTGTCTAGGGTCAGTGTGTGTCAGATTTGATTCAGTGGTAGTGGGTTTGGTTTTGGGTTTTCTCTTTTAAGAGGCCAAGTAAATTGTCAGGCTGTTTCTGTTCCTATTTTCCTATCTAAAATATGTAGTAAGAGTATTAACTTGTTTGATGCGGACCACCAGTGATCTAACTCTGGTAAAAATTCACACCTTGGGTTGTCAGTTTTGTTTTGTGAAGAATTTGGGCTTTCCTGGATACATAAACTTCTTGAAAATTGTTGTAGAGAGGCTCTGCATTTTATAACTAAATTTTGTATTTGAGAGAGTAGAGCCCTAGAGAAGGATGCCATTAGCTCTAGGACTTTTAGGCTGCAAACAGTGCCCGAGAACTTGAGGCTCCTTTAGCTCAACTCTAGTTTTCTTATTGCACTGGAGAACCATTGAAAGCATTCTTCTCATACTCTTGGCTAGTGTGCCACCCAATCCCGACCTCACCCCTGGATTTTACTGCAGAAAAGATCTTTTTTCCCTTGGCATAGTACTTCAGATATCCAAGGAATGAACAAATGTACATATGCAGAGTCTTCAAAAGTTTGTGTAAAATTCCATAATCTTTTTTTTTTTTTTTCAGTGCTTTTCTTTATTTTTAAACTTCTTATTATGAATTGCCCATCAATAGAAGAATGGTTATACAACTTTGGTACATACAGTGGAGTCCTGGTGTGGTGCTGTGGGATAAAAGCGCTGGACCCACTAGGGCAGTTTGAACCACAAGATTGGTGGTTCAAACTAACCAGCTGCTTCTTGGAAATCCTATACATGTTCCTTATGAGTTGGAACCGACTCAGCAGCACTTACCACAATTGTGAATTGAGTGAAGGTTTACAGAGCCGACTATCAGTTTTACATTCATCAAATTGTATATTTTGATTCATTACAATGACTGCAACCACCCCCTTCATGTATACTAACAGTTAACAGTATTTGCCTCTATTCACTTTAACTATTGCATTCTTTTCTATGCTGCCCACAACCTTCATCTTTCCTCTCCTGCTAACCTTCCTTTTGTTGTATATTGCCTACCCTGACACCTATGTTACATGTATCTATCTCTAGCCCATTAATACTTTTCTCATCGCCAATCCTCCCTCTCACCCCTGGTAACCATGATAGATTATTTCTTCTATGAAGAAAACCATTTCTTTTCACAACATTGGTCTCATACAATAATGACCTCCAAGTTCATCCATGTTCTGAGGTGTTTCACAGGTTTATCCTTATCCTTAGTGTTTCGTAGTGTTCCATTGTATGTATCAAAGTTTTTTTTTTTTAACCATTCTTCTGTTGATGGGCATTTAGGCTGTCTACATCTTTTGATATGTCTCTTGTAGACAGCATGTTGAAGGATCCTATTTCCTTATCCATTGTGCTCTCTTTGTCTCTTGACCTGTGTATTTAGTGCATTTACATTCATTGTAATTATCAATAGGTATGCCTTGATTTTGTGTTTGTGGTGCTACTGCTTTCTTTGTTCTACATAATTTTCTGTACTGAGTTCATTTTGTTTGTGGATTTTCTTTTCATTTTCATTTCTGTTGTGTTAATAGTTAAATCTTTCTTTTAAAAAATGTTTTGCTATGCAGGTATATTAATTTTCTTTGATATTCACTTGTAATTTATTAATATTTTTCCCTGTTTAAAGCAGTTTGTTTTATCTTGAAGTCTATCTGGCTTTCTTACTATTTGGAAGACTGTATCTACACTGTTCCCTGTTTTTGCTTCGTAGTTGACATCATTATAAATTGATACCTCTAGTTCCCTATTTTCAGTCTTGCAGGTTTATTTTATTTTAAATACTTCTTTATCTGTGTTGAATTCTGGGTGGTGTTGTCATGTATGGTAATCTCATGTTCTTATCTGCTATTGTTGATTCTCAGGTCAAAGAACACCCTTTAGCATTTTTGTAAAGTTGGTCTGGTCATTACAAATTCCTTTAATTCCAAACAAATTCCTTCTGCTTAACCTGGAAATGCCCTAATTTTGCCCTTATATTGGAGGGACAACTTTGCTGTGTATATAATTCTTGGTTGGCAATTTTTTTCTCTCAGAGTTTTGTATGTCATCTTACTGTCTTCTTGCTTACCTGGTTTCTGTTGAGAAACCAGAGCTTAATCTTACTGGTTTTCCTTTTTATTTTTCTTGAGCTGCTTTCAGGATTCTTTCCTTGTCTTTTGATTTTGGAGAGTTTGATTATAGTATGTCTTGATGATTTTCTTTTGTGATGTATTGTGTTTGGGGTTTGTTCAGTTTCTTGTGTGTTTATCTTCTTATATTTCATGATGTTAGGGAAGTTTTTGTCCAACAACTATTTGACAGTTTTTTGTGCTTTTTATTATCTCTTTCAGTTCTGGAATTCTGATTACCCATATATTGTTCCTCTTCATGGTGTCCTGTATAACTATCAGGCTTTTCTTTGAATTGTTTCATTCTGTTTTCTGATTGTTAGTCTAGCATACTGGTATTGAGAGATTTATATTGAAGCTCACTAATTTGGGCTTCCAGTGCTTCAAGTATATTCCTTTTTGCCCTTTTAGTACATTGTCCATTTCTGAAATCTTAGTATTCATCATCTGGATTTCTAATTGCAGGTTTTGTATTGCTTCAAAAATTGCACTTATTTTGTTTGTTTTTGTAATGTTTCCCATATTTTTTTCCCCTTGATTTTCTTGATCTTTCTGTCAGTCCTTTGAAGGTACCTAAATACCATTCTTTTTCAATTAGTTCAATTACCTTTTCTTCCTCAGAAATTGATCTAGGTAATTTGTTTGAGTCATTCTCACTCTCTTTATTTTCTGTCTGTATCTCCAGGGTATTGTAAGATTGTTGTATTTGTATTTAATTGATTGTTCTATGTTGTTGTGTTCTTAGGCCCTCACCACCTGTCTTCTTTCTTGTTGTCTGTGTGAATCTGTTCTGCCCAGCCACCTTCTGTTGCTAAAGCTGTTTATAAGATGGTTGTGCCCTCTCTGGCTGGCTGTTCACCAGTCAGTAGCCCTCTCTTTTTATCCTGCTCAACTTCTCTTCTGAGCAAGCTATTGATCTACTTCTGTAACTTTTCCTATGAAGTTCAGTGTTTTAGGATTTTCATCTGTGTCTGTTTTATTTTGTCTTTCATATATCTTTGTTGTAGAGGGTCTTTGTAGTACGGCTGCCATCTTACTGGAAGTCCCTCCATTCTCTTCTGTTTTAAATTACAATCCCTACCACGCACCATCTGTTAATAGTATTTGCCTCTATTCCCTCTGCCCCCACCCCCATTTTTTGATGTACACGAAACACACAGAAATATACATGTAAACAACCAAAGGGCACATTTTGCAAGTAAGCCTCCTGCCTGCTGGCACACAGCCTTTCTCTTTCCATGGGTCTAGAGTTCTCAGCTGCTCTATCTCCCCATGCCATCACCTCTGTGTCTATCTCTGTTGCTGCTTCTCTGGTTAGGGTCCCATGTTCCACTTATTCTCTTCCCTCATGATGGTCCTGGGGTCCTCTGTTCCTGCAGTATAAGATTAACTACTCCCTCCCCCACCTTGTTACACATCTTCTACCTTTACAGTTATGACCATCACAATTAGTCATCATAACAATTACTCACTATTGAATAAAAAAATCCTATAATCATCCCATTTCACCAGACCCATCTAGTTGAGATGAAAACTATTCAGTGGTAATTCTACCCTCCATACCTCTCTCTGAAACTAAGCGCACTGTTGAAAACTTGTAAGCCAGCCACTTTGTGACATTATATTCTCCCCATTTTAGGTGACCAATGTCCAAGTTGCCCTATCAACCCTGTGTACTGAGGGGATAGGCTTGATCCTTGATGTGAAGACTCCTTCCCATTTGGTTGGTATTTTGAGCAACTACATCTATAAGCCAAGGTCATGTTCATCAAATTGTAGCACTTTATACATGCTTCCTGTATCAACCTTCTTTCTCTTTCTCTAGTCAAATTCTGATCATCAAGCCATCCAACCTAGGTCAGATGGGTCTTCCATTTTCTTTTAATTCCATTTTTCCCTGAACTTTTTGAATCCCACTCATATATTAGAGTCTTGGTGTTATGCTGGAGGATACAGCACTGGACTGCTAGCTACAAGGTCAGTGGTTCAAACCCACCAGCTGCTCCACAGAAACCCTATACAGGATTATTATCAGTCAGAATCAGCTTGATGGTACATAACAACAAACAACAGTAGATACTAATTGAGTATCAAGATATTGCTGCTGTGTGCCATCAAGTCACTTCTGATGCATAGCTACCATTTGTAGGATCTCCCAAGAATGCAAATCTTTTTGGAGCAGAAAGCCTCATCTTTCACCTATGGCATGACTGGTGGTGTTGAATTCCTGACGTTGTGGTTAGCAGCCCAACACGTAATCCACTATGCTACCAGGGCTCTTATCAAAACGTTAGCCTGGCTATGTTTTTGTTAAGTGCCATGGAGTAGGTTGCCACATTAGAAGTCCTGGTATAATGAGAGATAAATGTGTGTTTTTCTTTGGTGTTTACTTGGAATGGTATCAGGGAGTCTTGGGAGTCTTCCATAGAAATATGTAAGAAGACTCTGATTTGAAAACCATTACAAGTAAGACAAGGAATTATTTTTTTCCATATTAGAATTTTATTGATAAAAAAAATACACTAATTTAAAAAATTGAGGATGCTCTGTATTCTTTTAGTCATCAGTCACTGGTACTCCCCCACCTTGATGTTACCCCAACTCCACCACCTTTTTAGAACAATAGTTTAATTGTTTGGTTGCAGAGGTGGTTACTTTTATTTATGCAGAAGACTAGAGCAGTGGGTGTTTTGTTTACAGTCTTAGGATCTCCTTTCATTGTTCCCTCAGGGTTGAAATTTGAAAAGGTCTAACGTAGTATGGTCATGCCAGGTCTGACTATATCTTTTATTCTACTTCAGACACTGTTCTCAGTTTATTAAAGCTTTTCTTGTATACATTTCTGCTGGTCAAGGAATTGGCCTTGGGAAAATTGGCTTCATTCATGTATACCTTTTATAGTAGAGAATATTTGTTCATGGACTATTTATTGAGAGGCTTTTATGAGCCATATGCTAGTTGAGACACTGGGTATCAAAGTTGAAGAAGACTCATGGCTTTAAGAAACTTTAAGGGAGACAGACAGTAAGTTCAGTAATAGAGCTTATCCTGTAGTGGTTCTGTTGGATAAGCCCTGGACCACAAGAGTGTCTGAACTGCAAGGTTGGCAGTTCAAACTCACCAGCCACTCCTTGGAAATCCTGTGCAGGGTCGCTGTTGATCGGAACTGACTTGATGGCATTTAACAACAACATCAGCAACAAAAACCTAGTCCTCAGGAGGAAGGTACCCAAGTAAGGATTCCTGAAGGAGGTGATCGTTGTTGTTGTTAGGTGCCATCAAGTCTGTACTGTCTCATTATACCAGGGCCAAATCACTGGTGCTTAAATAATTGCCAGCTGGAATGTAAAGTGAAAGGGAGTTTAAAAAGATAGGAAGAGCTGAATCCCTGAAGGTCTTGCATACAATATTGAGAAATAGATAGAGACTCTTGAAACTTAAAATGTGTTAATTTCTACCCTTATATATAAAGTGCTTTTGGGAGCTATTTTACTATGTATGTATTTTTTAAGTACGTTAAAAGATTTTTTTAAAAAGTTTTGTGAATTATGTGATTGTTTACATGGAAGAACATTAACTTTACATTCATCTTATCATATATCGTTTCATTGCCATGGTTACAACCCCCTCCACGCATCATCACCCAAACCAAG
>NW_006408546.1:16484407-16485458 GCF_000296735.1 Chrysochloris asiatica | reverse complement strand
GCTTCACTCTCCACTCTAGTTCTCTGTGGCTATGTCACTGACTCTGGGCCCAAGAGTCCCCAGGCCTTGCCACACTGCTGGCTGACCAGGTCTCCTCCCGGGTTCACAGGAGTCTATTGAACATTGTAGGGCTTAGCTCACAGCTTCATTGCTATTTTTCCCTCACTTCCCCTTATCGGTGACAAACATGGTCACCAATCAGAGCGCATGTCTGCTCGTGTATTCCCATTGAGTTTTAGTCTTTTTTGTTGTTGTTGTTGAATTTTAGTCTTGAAAGGGGGTTTGCTCTGAGGGGACCTGACCACTTGCCTTGATGTGTCCTGGGCGAGCAACTTGCTTGTACTTGTAGTAATCAGTCGGACTTCCATTATTATTTTGTATTTTTCCTGCCAGTCTTTCTTTCAAGAAATATCTTCTGTTCTTCTAGTCACTCCAGGCGGTTCTGCTTGTCCTTTCAAGTGGAAATTTCCCACCTTAGAAGATTCTGGATGGGGTTCAGGATTCCACATATGTTCTTATGTAATGCAGAGGCTCCACAGGAAGCCTCCATCACTGGGCATGTTGAGCCCCATTTAGATATTCCAGTCAGTTATAGGCAGAAGATGGACTTACAAGATTTCTATGGTGATATTTCTGGCTATTCCTTTCTCTCCCCCTCAGGTGTCTATTTTATAATGGTATGCAAGGGCAACCAAGATTCAAAAGACAGCCAAGCTAAAGATTATGTTTTGATTTTATGTGATTTTAAACCATTAAGTTCCCCCTTGTCCTGTTTGAATGACTGCCTTTTGGTCTGTGCTCAGGTTTCTTACGAGCACAAGGAAGTGTTCCAGAATACTCACTCTCTGCAATGTCATCCAAAACTTGTCATGATCCATGTAGTCAAAAGCCTTTGCTTAGTCAGTACAGCACAGGTAGACATCTTTCTGGTACTCTCTGCTTACAGCCAAGATCCATATGACATTAGTAATGATATCTCTTATTCCAAGTCCTCGTCTGAATCCAGGTTGAACTTCTCTGGCAGTTCCCTGTCAGTGTACTTTTTTTTTTT
>NW_006408546.1:16442547-16479231 GCF_000296735.1 Chrysochloris asiatica | reverse complement strand
TTTTAGTATCCATGTACAATATTAATATTAAACCAAAAGCCTCTCCTAAAGCTGAGGCTGTAAAAAGTTTCAAAGGCAAGTTTTCTGAGAGACTCTGGAGAAAATTCCCCCAAGGAATTCACCCAAAGTAGATTGGTGACTTCCGGGGTATTGTTCAAGAAATAATAGCGACAGCCTTCTCAAATCGTCCACAGGTACAAACTATTAACCTAAGCGTCCTCCTTCCTCCTGCAAGTCTTGGCCAGGTAGCTGAAACAGCTGGACTCCTCCTTCCAGACCTTTTGAATCCTTTTCTCACTGAAGATTAGGTGCTATAGGTATGTTAATTAGCTTTGAGAAACCTCAAGTTGCTGCCTTGGGATTCGAACCTAAAAAGTACTATATAACAGTTTGCTTGTATTTCTAGAAAATTAAGGATGTTAGATTATCAAGACAATTTGTGTTGTATGTTTTAGAATTTGTTCCTGTAAATCGTTGTGTCCTGTTTTGAACGATTAATCACATTTCACTTCTGTACCCTGTCTTAATAATCCCCTCCTTCCTTTGTGCAAAGCCCCTCCCTGAAATAAAAAGGGGCGCAGACTGAAGCCCGCATGCATTACGGCTTGAAGGGCATGCATTACAGGCAGGCATTACAGTTGGCAAGGTGTGCATACTGCCTGCATAGCCATGATGTTTACAATGCAGGATCTGTCTGCTGCCGGTGTTGCATCCACTCTGGTCTCGGGGTGTTTCGTGTTTTCTCTCATTGCGTCTTTGTGTGTACTCTTTCTCTATCTCTGTTGCCGCTAGATCTCCCTACTTCATGAACCGAACTCCCATGTGGTTTCACCCAAGATGTCGGCTCCTGGAGCAGCCAAGCATTCCAGACTAGAAAGCAATAGATTTCTTGCTTCTGCCACAAATTCCCCCAGCTGTGAGCCTTCCAACCTTATAAACATTCCTTTATATGTGGTTCAGAGTTCTGGGACCAGCCCCTGAGCCTGCTTGGTTGGATATTTTGTGTTGTTGTTGGCGGAACTCCTTTATTGTACTTCTACCCGATCCGCCTTCTTGTTTGTTCTCTTCTAGACCTCCTTTTAAGATGTTTGGTAGTAGCTAGTTTTCATTATATTGTCCACTGTATGCACTACTATATTCACAGTGGTGATTGCATGAAAGGTACATACTCCTTTATCAGTTTTCTCTTTCACACTCTTATATATCTGTGGGACGTATAAATGTATACATAGATATACACTTCTACATATATACATGCATACACACATACATACACATATGCACATATTCTACTCTTCCCATAATCATTCAGCATGTGTCTCTGTCCATGGATCTACCTGCAGAATATTGTTCCAAGGTTGTGTATATATCACTATTTACCTCTATCCCCTTTAGCCCTTGTATACCCCTTAGTGTCTCCACCTGTTTTCGTCATACTTCTCCCAACCTCCCTTTTCTTGTGTATTGCCCTTCCCTTTCTTGTATGTTACCCTTCCCATCACACAAGTTAACATATATATACCCTATAACCAGTGAACTGCTGTTGCTTCTCTCCTACCCCTGGCAACCATAAAAGAATGTTTCATTTTTTTCTTCCAAACGCATATATATAGGTGGGATATAAAAAAAAGAATATATTTCACTCTTCCTCTTTTACCTATTTAGCCTATATATATCTCAATCCATTATCTATACCCAGAACACTATTGTTCCAGGTTGTGGTGGTGTTAATTGCCGTCGAATTGGTTCCGACCCATAGCGACCCTGTACAGGGTTTCCAAGGCTGTAAATCTTTATGGGAGCAGAAAGTCTGATGTTGTTCGCAGCCCAATTCGTAACCACTACGCTATCAGAGCTCCTTTCCAGGGTTGTGTATATGTCACTATTTACCACCATCCCCTTTAGCCCATGCATACCAACCTGTGTCTTCAGCTATATTCATTATTCTTCTGCCACCCTGTCTCTTCTTGTATTCTGCCCTCCGTGTCACCCAAGTGAACATGTGTCTATTCTTTAGTCTGTGAATTACTCTCCCCTCTTTCCTACCCTGGTAACTATCAAAGAATGTTTTTGTTTTGTTTTGTTTTTTTAGTTTGGAAACCTTTTCATAAATTTTTACAATAATCGTGTCATGCAGTATTTGTCCTTTTGTGATTGACTGAATTCACTCAGCAAAATATCCTCTAGGAGTTATATGGTGCTTCGTAAATTCATGATTATTCTTCAGTGTTGCATAGTATTCCATTGTGTGTATGTACCAAAGTTTTGTTTATTTTCCCATTGTTCAACACTTAGGTGTCTCCATCTGTTGCTATTGTGAACAGGGCTGCAATGAACTTGGCGTATATATGTCTACTTGTATCCTGGCTCGTAGTTCTTGTGGATCTATACCAAATAGATGGATTGTTGGGTCATAGGTATTTCTATTTCCGTTTTCTGTGGAATCCCCATACCATTCTGCAATGTGGCTGAGCCATTTTACAGTCCCAGCAGCAATATAGGAGGGTCTCAGTCTCGCTATACCCTGATCAGCATTTCCTGTTTTCTGTGTTCTGGTACTTCACTGTTAATGTTGTTGTGCGATATCTCATTGTTTTGATTTACATATTTTTAATGGCTAATGATTATGAACATTTCTTAATATATTCATTGGCTGCCTAGATGCCTTCCTTGGTGAAGTGCCTGGTCATGTCATGTGCCCATGTTTAAATCAGGTTTTGGTCTTTTTCTTGTAGAGGTGTTGTAGTTTTCTGTACATTTTAGAGATTAGTCCCTTGTCTGCTATGTCATTGCAAAAACATTTTCCCCATGCATTGGGTGCTCGTTTTGCTCTTCTGTCAAAATCCTTTGATGCACATAAGTTTCTAAATTTTATGAAATCCCAGTTGTCTATTTTGTCTTCTATTGCTTGTGTTTCTTTTAGCATTTGATAGCTTATGTATGCCATGCGTTAGAGCCCATATGTTTGTCCCTAGTTTTACATTAACAATCTAAGTTTTACGTTTAGGTCTTTTAAATCCATGTTGAGTTTGTTTTTGTGAGGTACAGATTTTGTTTCATTCTTCTGCAAATGGATTTCCAGCTGTGGCGCTCTGGGTTAATGCTCTGGACTGCAAATTCAGTCTGAACCACAAGGTCGGTGATTCAAGCTCACCAGCTATTCCCAAGAAACGTTATACAGGGTTGCTGTGGGTTGGAACCAACTAAACAGCACACAACAACGTTGTTGCTGAGACTATCTCTTCCTCATTTAATATGTGCTTAGTGGCCATATCCATCCATACATATGTGTGTGTATGTTATTAAAAGCCATCAAGTCTGTTCCAACTCATAGCGACCCTGTATAAGGGTTGCCACCAGAGCAGCTGGTGGGTTTGGGGCTGTAAGATTAACACTGGACCTCGAGGTCGGTTTGAACCATCCTCAGTTCAAACTCATCAGCTGCTAATTGGAAACCCTGTACAGGGTTGCTATGAGTCAGAACTAACTCAGTGGCACACACTCAATGACACACAACCTATAACAATGTGTTTTCTGTATTTTTTCATATTTTAAAATGTATACAGTTATAAGCAATTCAGTGTTACATGTCATGAACTTTATAATTATTTTAAGTTAGCTCATTTACATTAATATTTTAATATCTTCAACCTTTTTTGTAGTGTGTCTTCTAATCTGGAGAAGTGTTCCATGAAAACTTCACGTATCAAAAATCTGTAATGCCATCTGTTTTCCTAAAAGATTGAAATGGGGGCTGTCATTTTGAGGTAAGTATTCCATTTTTCATTTTTAGTTATTCACATTATTTCCCCAAATTTAAATTTAGCAAAATAAATGTAAATATTGCTTATTTCAGAGATTCTTAATCTTTTAATTAGTCTATATAAGAGTGGAGAGAGAAAGGAAATTCTAGATCTATGTTTAAGATAGTATGATATTTAGAATTATGTTTACTACAAAGTTGAGAACAAAGTTTCATGAAGGAGAGAGGATGGGATCAGTAGTGTTAAAAGCTTCTTAGACAGGTTAATTGTAAACTGAGGAAATATTTTTGAACTTGATAGTTAGGAGATCGTTTAGCAAAGAGAGTGGAAGAAAGAAGTCAAAAATGAGTTCAACATTTTTGAGTTCCAGTGACTAAAGTGTGATGGTGCCTTGAACCACAGGAAAGACTGGTGTATTAGGAGAGAGTGAGTGTGACGGTAATATGAGGGATTCTGTTACACATTTTTATTTTTGAGGTACAAGTACAGCTTTCAGAACATCTCCCTTGTTGTGGAAATATGAGCATGAAATGTAAAAGATAATTTAGGGTCTGAAGAAGGGAATTTTGGAGTATTTCACGTAGAGGCTGAACTGTGGCAATAGATTACATTTGCCAGATTACAGCAGAGCATAAAGAGGAAAAGATGAAGCCCAGAACTTTAGAAGATGCATATTTTAAATGAGTAGCTATTATGAAAAAGAATCAGTAAAGTAGAAATAAGAAGAAAGGGAACTCAGGATAATGCAGTGTCTGCCTCTGAAGTAGAATAAACAATCTAGGAGAGGGTCTTCAGATAGATAGATGTTGAGAATGATCAAAGATTTTGGTACTCTAGAAGAGGTCATTGACTTTTGTTTATTAAGAGGTTATTGACAGTCTCCTGCACTTCATCCTGGTCTGTTCTCTCTCAGTTGTCATTAAGTAGTTTTACAAAGATATGCAGCATGAAGAATCAAATACAGAGTTTTTCCAAGAAGTGTAACAGGAAGTGAGACTGATCATTTTGAAGAGGTAGTGTATTTTAGGTAAAAGGAAGTGATCCATTAAGGTATAAATATGTAATTAGATTAAAACTATGTAGAGTGGTTCATTGTTCTGAGTAGATTAAGGTTTAAGATCAAGGTCTTGGCCATAGGACTTAAAAGTAGCTACTTTTCTACTTACTTGCCAGAAGAATGGAAGAGAGATGATTGAAGATACAAAGGATTTTTAGACAAAGGAGAAGAAAATGTTAAACTTTCTTGGCCTACTTTTAAAATAACATAGAAATGAAGGAAAGGAGCCCTGATGATGCAGTGGGTTAAGCATTTGATTACTAATCAAACGATTGGAGGTTCAAACCCACCAGCTCAGAAGAAAGACAAGGCTGACTGCTCCTGCAAAGACTTATCTTGGAAACCTTATAGAACAGTTCTATTCTGCCCTACAAGGTCACCATAAATTGAAATTGACTTGATGGCAGCCGGTTTGGTTTTGGGTTTTATTAGTCATCCCTTGTGGCTTAGGGAAGCTCGGTGACTCTGCATAATAAACACTGGACGGCAACCCAAAAGATCAGTGGTTCGAGCCCACCAGCTGCTTCACAAGAGAAAGATGAGGCTTTCTGCTCCTGCAGAAATGTACATTCTTGGAAACCACCCTATACAGGATTGCTATGAGTTGGAATCAACCCAATGGCACTTACCAACTACAGTTAGCTCAATTGATTTGTGATTAGCTGTGAATCTAAAGGATGGCTGTTTGAACCACCCAGGAGAAAGGCCAGGTGATCTGTTTCCATAAAGATCACAGCCAAGAAAACCATATGGAGCGGCTCTACTTTATAACATATGCTGCTGTTGTTGAGTGCCATTGAGTAGGTTCCGACTCCTAGCAACCCTGTCCATGATTTCTGAGCAGTGGCTGGTGAGTTTGAACTGCCGACTATGGTTCAGACTGACCTTGCAGTCCAGCGCTTATCCTACAGTACTCTTAGGTCTCCATAAATGAGAATCAACTGACAATTTTTGTTGGTGATGGTGTTTGTTTATTAGACATGCAGTTAATATGATTGGGATCCTGGGAGGAGAAACACTTGAGTCAAAACATTGTAAAGTCATTATCAAATTCATTAAATGTTTATTGAAAATCTGCTTTGTGTCAGGTCCTGTTATAGGCAAGATCACTCATCTCATAAAAAGGAGCTCTGGTAGCGTAGTGGCTACGAATTGGGCTGCTAGCCGCAAGGTCAGCAGTTCGAAACTACCAGCGGTTCATCTGAGAAAGATGAGGCGGTCTGCTCCCGTAAAGATTTATAGCCTCGGAAACCCTGTGTAGGGTCGCTATGAGTCGGAACCGACTCCATGGCATACAACTACAACAACAACTCATTTCATGGGGCTAATTAATCATTGAAGAAAATAAGATAAATACCAAATAGTAGTGTGGTTTTGAAGATAATTAAAAGAGTAGTTGATAGAGAATGAGTGCTTGGCTACTTTTGAGGAAGTTACCATAAGGGAAGGTTGTGGATGACAAGATCTGTTGTTGTTAAGTGCCTTGGAGTCTTAGTGACCTTGTATAGGGTTTCCTAAGCTGTTTATCGTTGCAGGAACAAACAGCCTCAACTTTTTCCCACTGAGTGACTAGTGGGCTCAGACTGCCAGATTTGTGGTTCGAATTCTAGGGCTTGTCCTAGAAAACCACTGTGCTCCTGACAAGAATCTTTATTGTTGTTAAGTGCCGTCGAGTTGGATCTGACCCATAGTGACCTTATACAGGGTTTCCGAGGAGCGACTGGTGAGCTTGAATCACCGATCTTGCAGTTCAAATGGGTTTGCAGTCTGGCGCATTAACCCACAGCGCCACATCAGGACTGCTAGCCACTTGAAAATTAAGCTAGTGTAACAGCTTAAAGCTGGAAATGGACGTGATATGTCTGAGGACTAAGAAGAGTCCAGTGTATCTTGAACAAGGTAACGGAGGACCATAGTGTCACAAGATGAAGTTGAAGAACTAGGCAAGGCCAAGTCATGTAGGTCCCTAGTCATGGTAAAGAGTTTGGGCTTAAGGGACTCTTGGGAGCTTTTAAGCATAAAAGCATCATATGACATATGTTTTAAAGATATGCCTGGTTGCTTTTTAGAAAATTATATTGGGTAACTGGAAGGTCAGCTAAGAAGCTGTTGCAAATGACCAGGCTAGAGATGATGTTGAAGAAACTTAATAGACTTATGAGGTCCAGTATCAGAAGCTAGCATGACGTGACATGCAGTGTAAATTTAACTAGCAAGGTGATTTTGTAGTGAAAAATTTAACAGTGGTGGTTGAAGTACTGTTACAGGGATGTAGACTTGAAGGATTCCTGGGGATCATAATTGGTTATGCTAGGTTGTCTGGTGGTAGGGTAAAACAGTGAACAAGAACAAATACCCTTTTTTAGTGAGGAGTTGACAAGAAATAAATGTCTGATTTTTTTTGATGGTAATGATTGTTATTAAGAAAAATACATTATGGAAATGTGGACATTTCTGGGCACAGGTAGGCCCTTTACATGGTGTGGTCAGAAAAGCTCTCTCTGATAAGGAGAAGGAAACTTTTGAGTTTATAGTTCTAAATTATTTCATGGAGAACATGCAGATATTTGGGATGAGATGGGGATGTATTCAAGGCTGAAGGAACTTAAAAGATGCTGAGGCTAAAGTATGCTTGATTTGTTCCAGGGACAGTAAGAAGGTCAGTGTGGCTGGAATGGAATAAGTGAAGGGGTGTGGAGAAGGTAGTAGAAAGTGACATCAGTATGGTGAAGGTGGTGAAGGCACACATCAGGTCTTGGGGTTTTCTCTGTATGAAGATGCGGATGGATATTCTGGGGAGAGGCTGTGGGAGGAGAGAAAAACAAGGCTATGGCTGAGAGATATAATTTGTAGCTAATGTAACTTGAAGCCAGGTTTTCAAGTATCTGAAGATAATCAGAAAAAGGAGTGTGCAATATATTTTTGAACACCACAGGAAGTGGGAAGAGTATATAGAAGGGTGAATTGGAGGCACAGAAGGTCTGTGGTTCTTGGTGAAAGGGTTTATTAGAATTTGGTTTTATATATTTGGTTTTTAGCAGGCCTTTCTGGATACCACACATGGCTTGCTAGTGACTGTTAACCAAAAGGTTGGCAGTTCAAATCCACCCACGGGCTATGAAAAAGAAAGGCATGACAATCTAGTTCTCCAAGATTAACCAGAGAAGTCCAGAACTCAAGCTTGTTGCCATAAATGAATTCAGACTCATGACTGCCTTGTGTGTTTTAGGGTAGAACTGCACTCCATAGGGTTTTCATATTTGTAATTTCAGAAGCAGATTGTCAGGCCTTACTT
Organism: Chrysochloris asiatica; assembly: GCF_000296735.1. Classification (NCBI taxonomy): domain Eukaryota; kingdom Metazoa; phylum Chordata; class Mammalia; order Afrosoricida; family Chrysochloridae; genus Chrysochloris; species Chrysochloris asiatica. Next base: position 16,471,115 of record NW_006408546.1, on the reverse strand, counting down.
CTGGAGGTGTCTCTGCGTGCATTCAAACCACCGAAGTTTTGATTGGTAGCCCAGAGCTTAATTGTTGCTCCACCCAGGGAATCTTTTCATAAGATTATTGTTACTGCTAAGTGTGTTTTAAGTTTGTTCTGACTCATAGAGATCGTACATAGGGTTTCCAAGGAGCAGCTGGTAGGTTTGAACAGGTGAACTTGCAGTTAGCAGTCCAGTGCTTACCCTATACCACCATACCAGTATTCATTCATACACTTGTTGTTAAGTGTTGTTGAGTAGATTCCGACTCATAGTGACCCTGTATAGGGTTTTCAAGGAGCAGCTGGTGGGTTTGAACTGCTGACCTTGTGGTTCACAGTCCAGTGCTGATCCTAAAGTGCCATACCAGGAGTCCTCATATGATTACAGCTATTGAAAAACCCCGTGGAGTGCAGTTCTACTCTGGGGCCACCATGACTTGGAGTCAACATTGGATTTGAGTTTTTTTATTTTGGTTTTGAGCAGTGAGATGTTTAAGTCTGTCACCTTAAAGCACTTCATGATGGATTGTTTTCTGGTAGTTTTAGACGGAGCAAGAATCCTTGTGCTCTGTTACAAGGTCTTGAACTGGCAAAGTGTCTTGCAGTGAGAGATTACCACAAGAATTAAAATTCTGGAACCTTAAAAAGAAATCATAAGGAAGCAAAGTCATTACTGCTATGTAACTTAGCGATGATGTTCAAGTAACTAAACTTGGTTCAGAAGAGGCTGTTTTTTGATTATTGTTGTTGTGGCTAGGTGCTGTGAAGACAGTTCTGATTCATGGTGACCCTGGATAGGGTTTCTGAGGCTGTACAGAAGTTTAAGTTTTTAAACTTTTTGTTGTGAATTGTGAAGGTGGTAAACAAATAAGATCATTAGCCTTACTTTCAACCGAACATAATGTTTGTTTCATCTCAGTGATTACACTCTCCTCCTTGTAATAACAGTTATCCAGCTTCCACTCTATGGCTTCCCTGTTACCTCTTATTTTTCACAAATGAATGAAGCAACAATATTTGATGTACACATACAAAACAAAAAACATTTATTCATTTAAATGTCCAAAGGGCACATTTTGCAAGCCAGCCTCCTGCCCACAGGCACACAGCCTTTCTCAGTCCATGGGCCTAGAGTCCTCAACTGCTTTATCGCTCTCGCTTTTTTTTTTTTTTTAAGTTTTTATTGTGAGTTATGTAGGTTTGCATGGGAGAACATCAGTTTTACATTCATCCTATCGTATTTTGTTTCACTGAAATGATTACAGTCCCCTCCATGCATCATCAAATAACCAAAGGGTACACTCCTCAGGCTCGTCCCCCGGCTGTCAGCACACAGCCCTTCTCCCTCCCTGAGTCCAGTGTCCCCAGCTGCTCCATCTGTCCACATCATTGTCTCTGTCTCCATCCCTGGCATCACTGCCTGCTTTATGTCTTTATGCCATTGTCTCTCCATCCCCATTGTCTCTGCTGTTGCTGCTCTTCTGTGTAGGATCTCACACTCCACTAATGTTCTTCCTTCTTGATGGTCCTGAAATAAAAGATTAACCACACCCCCTTTTTAGTTACACATCCTCTACATTTACAGTTGTGACAATCACAATTAATCCTGCTAACAATTACTCACAGTTGAATCATAAAATCCTATCACTGTCACCCCCTACCCCCTTTTACCGGATGCTTCTGGAACAGAGGAAAACTATTCAGTGGGGATACTACCTTACCCTTCTCATGCTGAAACTGAGCACACTCATGAAAGCTTTTAAGCCAGCCACTTCATGCCATTTTTGCCAGCCCCCCCCCTTTTTTTTTTAATTTATTAAATGTTTTTATTTTGGATTGAGTGAAAGTTTACAGGGCACATCATCAGCTTCACATTCAGCCATTCATATAGCTTGTTTCATTACATTGATTATTATCCCCTCCATATATCATCAGTTAACAGTGTTTCTCTCTATCCTCTTTAGCCTTTTTTTGGGGGGGGTGGAGGGGAACTTGCCTTTTTGAAATTTACAGTCTCGGCTTTTAGGGAAGGTTTTTACATTTGGGATATCCAGGGCTCATGTATGAGATTACTAACAAGCATTACTGAATAATCAGATGAGGGACAGTTTGCTATGTCTACTAGGTGGCTAAAGTCTGATCCTCAGAGCCTATGGTTTGGATGGTCAGCAACGCTTGGGCCCACAGGGTCTTGACCTCCTGACCGGGTCTGCACGGTCTGCATCAGATTCCCCCTTATTTATTGTTTGTTTAAGGGACGCTGCCTGTCTTAGGCGGTCAGTGCGAATTCCTCAGTCTTACCCGTCATCGAAACTCATTGCAGCATGGCAATGGCTCTGTCTTAGGTTGCCGAGGTTCCACGTGATCCTTACCCGTCTCTGGCCACACGTCCAGCATAAACAGCCTCCATCCGAGAAAGGCAGGGAGGGAGGAGATCGCCCGCCCCCCATTTTTGATAGTCAGTGTCTAAGTTGCTTGTCCGTATCAACCCAGTGTACGGAAGAAATAAGCTTGATCTTTGATATGAAGAATCCTTCATTTCACTTGGAATTTTGAGCAACTACATCCGTAAGCAAATGTCCAGTTTATCAAATGGTAGCAATTTATGCTTGTTGCCTGTACCCAACTTCATCTTCATCTGGTTCAGTTCTGGGCAACTAGCCCTCCAAGCTAGGTGAAATGAGTACTAGTTTGGATGTTCTCACACATCTCTCTATGCTTCATACCAGCTGGCAGTTTCACTCTCAGCTCTAGAGGCTGTCTTTACAGAAAGTGGGCAGCTGGTAATCTTGTCCAGTATATATCCTATAGAGCAACCAGCGCTCTCTTCTTTTGATTATTAAGCATGATTAATATTCTCCTTGGATTGGACAAAATGATTAAATGAGTTGTTCTTTTTTTTTTTTTTTTTTAAAGAAAACACTTGTTAGTTGAGATTGGTAATTTATAAGGAGCTGGAAATTTTCTCATATTGATGTTAAGCTGCATCGTTTATGTAATGATGCTTCCTAATCAGAGAGATGATAGACCAATAAAAGATACTGAAGATAGAAAAATATTGCAGGGATTACATCTTGTGCAAAGGGGTCTTGGAAGCTTTGTACCTTCTTTGGAATAGTGATTAAGATGGACAAATTTTCAAGTTTGTTTTTGTTAAGTGCTGTCAAGTCGATCCCAATGCATAGCGACCCTGTATAGGGTTTCCGAGGAGTGGCTGGTGAGTTTGAACTGCTGACCTTGCAGTTCAAATGGCTTTGCAGTCCAACACATTAAGTAGATCACATTTATTGTCTTCAATATTATAATTATTTTTCCTTGGTAAATTATTATTTTTTTAATTTAAAAAGTTTTTTTTGGAAGCTTCTTATCATTTTACTGAACCACAGTGATAAACAGAGTGGTAGAGTTTAATCTTGTCCTAGTTTTACTAGCTTCTCTTCCTCCAGTTCTTTAATATTCTTAGCTCTAGGGTTGTGTTTTTTTTCCCCCTTTAGTATGCATTTACTGTTTATGCAATCAGAAAAAATGTTCATAAAGATTATATTGTTAAGTGCCTACTGTTTCTGGTCCTTTGATAATATGACATGCTTCTGCTTTTGATTGGAAAATTACTGTGGTCAGATTATCATACAGTCTGCCATAGACAATAAGATACTGTGAAAGAAATTCGGGCTGTCTGCATAGCATGACCTTTCAAAACTGTTTTCTTAGCTGCAAGCATCTCGTTTAGCCTTCTGACTGCCACATGACAGAGGAAATAGTCCATAAAGGGCAATGTAAATAAATGGTTGCCTTGTTGATCTCAATGCAGTTTTTCAACATAAGAATGTGTTAAATACCATATATATTATTAGATATCATAGTTTTGTTTATGTAGAGGAGTATTAGTTTTATGCATAATACTGAAAACACACTTTAGTGTAATTTTATAAAATTTATAACTTTTTTCTTATAAAAGCTTTAATTGTGAATTGAATGCAGGTTTACAGAGCAAATCATCAGTTTTATGTTCACCAAATCGTATACTTTGCTTCATTTGTTGTTTTGTTGTTAAATGCCCTCGAGTCATTTACGACCTATAGTGAGTTCAAATTGCCGACCTTCAGGTTCAAACAGATCTTGTGGTCCAGTGCATTATCCCATTGTTGTTGTTATATGCCATGGAGTTGGTTCTGACTCAGAGTGACCCTGTAACAGGGTTTCCGAGACTGTAAATCTTTACGGGAGCGGAAAACCTTGTCTTTCTCCCGCAGAACAGCTGGTAGTTTTGAACTGCTGACCCTGAGATTAGCAGCCCAATTCATAACCACTATGCTACCAGAGCATTATCCCATACGTAGTTGCAATCCTGGTCCATATACCAACATTTACAGCATTTACCTCTATTCACTGTAACTATTCCATTCCTCACGGTGTCTCTGGCTACCTTCATCTTTTCTCTGCTAACCTTCCTTTTGTTGTATATTGCCTACCCTACACATATTAACATGGAGTCCTGGTGTGGCGCTGTGGGTTAATGTGCTGAACTGCAGAGTTGGTGGTTCAAGCTCATCAGCTGCTCCTTAGAAACCTTATACAGGGTTGCTATGGATCAGAGTTGACTCTACAGCACTTAACAACACCCATATTAACATTTGTCTGTCTAACCTAAGGATATCTGGTAGTGTAGTGGATTACAAATTGGACTGCTAACCATAAGGACAGCTGTTTGAGTCTCCCAGGTGCCCCAGGGGAGAAAGATGAGGCTTTCTGCTCCAGTAAACATTTACGGCCTCGGAAGCCTTATACAATGTTGCTGTGATTTGGAACTGACTCAACGGTACACAACCACCACCAACAATCTCTAGCCCATGGATAATTTTCCCTTCCTCCCCCTCCCCGCATAACTATCATAGATTGCTTCTAATTTTTTAAATGCTTTTTACAATATAGGTCTCATGCCATGTATGTCCTTTTGTGATCGACTCATTTCACTAAACATAATGTCCTCCATGTTCAACAGTGTTTTGAGGTGGGTCACAGAGTCACATAACAACAACAACAGATTTATCATTATTACTCAGTGTTTTGTAGTATTCCGTTGTATGTATGTACCAAAGGTTGTTTAACCGTTCTTCAATAGATGGGTGTATAGGCTGTTTCCATCTTTTTGATATGCCTCTTTTAGTCAGCATATCAAAGGATCGCATTTTCTTATCCATCCTGCTCTTTATGTCTCTCGACTGATACATTTAATCCATTTATATTCAGTATAATTATCAATAAGTATGAATTGATGTCATTTTTCTGTTTGTGTTTGTGGTGCTGCTGGCTGCTGGATTCTTTGTTCCACATAATTATTTATGCTGAGCTCATTTTGTCTGTGGGTTTCATTTTCATTTTCATTCCTGTTGGGTTATTGCTTACTAAATCTTTCTGATTTTCCTCTTTTTTTGTTTTGATGTACAGGTGTATTATTTTTCTCTGAGGTTACCTGTAATTTATTAATTATTTTCCCTGATTAAAACAGTCTTTTATTTTGGTGTCTACTGGTAGCGTAGTGGTTACGAATCGGGCTGCGAACCTTAAGGTCAGCGGTTCGAAACTACCAGCCGCTCCGCTGGAGAAAGATGAGGCTTTCTACTCCTGTAAAGATTTACACCCTCGGAAACCCTGTACAGGGTCGCTATGGGTCGGACCCGACTCGATGGCACTTAACAACAACAACAACAACACTTGACTTCCTTGCCATTTGGAAGTTATGTATCTACAGTATTCCCTCTTTTTGCTTTGCAGTTGACTTCATTATACTGATATCTCTGGTTCCCTATTTTCAGTCTTCTAAGTTTGTTTTAAGGAGCTCTGGTAGCGTAGTGGTTACGAATTGGGCTGCGAACCGGAAGGTCAGCAGTTCGAAACTACCAGCTGCTCCCCTGGAGAAAGATGAGGCAATCTGCTCCCGTAAAGATTTACAGCCTCGGAAACCGTATTCAGGGTCGCTGAGTCGAAACCGACTCGACGGCACTTAACAACAACAACAACAAGTTTGTTTTACTTTAAATACCTGTGTTTCTGGATTGAATTCTGGATCTTGTCATGTATGTTAATCATAGGTTGTTGTCTGCTGTTGTTGATTCTCAGTCCTAAGAACATCCTTTAGCATTTTGTGTGTGTGTAAAGTTGGTCTGGTCATTATGAATTCTTTTTATTTTTGTTTATCTGGAAACATCTTTATTTTGCCATCACATTTGAGGGAGACCTTTGCTGAGTATATAATTCTTGGTTGGCAATTTTTTTCCTTCAGTATTTTGTATATGCCATCCCATTGCCTTCTTACCTGCACGGTTTCTGCTGAGATAACGTATTCTCCTTTATAGGTAAGTTTTCGTTTTTCCTGAGCTGTTTTCAGGATTCTTTCCTTGTTTTTGATTTTGGAAAGTTTGATTATAATATGTCTTGGTGATTTTATTTTGTGATATATTGTATATTGGGTTCTTTCAGATTCTTGTATGCTTATCTTCTCATCTTTCATGATGTTAGGGAAGTTTTCTTTCAACAACTCTTGGACAATTTTCTCTGTGCTTTTTGTTGTCTTCCTGATCTAGAATTTCCATCGCCTTTGAGCTGTTCTTCTTCATGGTGTTTCACATAAGTCATAGGTTTTCTTTGCAGTTTTTTCTTTTTTTCCTCTGACAGTTCTTCTACATAATAGTATTGAGAAATTTATGTTCCAGCTCACTATAATTTGGACTTCCATTGCTTCAAATCTACTCCTTTGCCCTTTCAATGTGTTTTCCATTTCTGAAATCTTATGGATTTCTAATTTCAGGTTTTGTATTATTTCAAAATTTACACTTGTCTCTGTTCTTGGTATGTTTTCTTGAATTCTAATTTTTTTCTGTGTTCTTTTTGCTTTCCTCAATCTTTCTGTCAATCCTTTGAAGGTACCTAATTACCATTCTTTTGAATTCTTTTTCAATTAGTTCCATTTTATTTTTTTTCCCTCAGAAACATTTTCTGGATCTGCATCTTGGTCATTTGTTTGAGCCCTTCTCTCTTGTTTCTTAGTATGAGCTAAAATTGTCTGTTTTCCCTGAGACATTTTGGATTTGTCATATTTGTATTTAATTTATGACTGTGTTGATGTGTTCATAAACTCTCATGAACTGTCTTCTGTGGATGTAGTGAAAGTATGTACACTGTCTCGTTTGCCATTTGTGCATTTCAGTTTAGGGTGGGTTTGACTGATGTAGGCTGCTACTTATCATTGATCAGGTGGTCTAGGAGCTGGTATTGACTCTTGCTCAGAAGGTACAACTTCAAAGGGTATGCTTTTTGCTGGGGTGCATGGGCATGCTTGCTGTCTCATGTCAGTTGGGAAAGAGAACCCCCACCACCCCCAGCACACACACAAGAAAACAAAACAAAATAAGCAAACAATGAGGAGAGAAAATAATAAAGAAGAAAAAGAAATAAAAACAGGCAACAAATGGGGAAAAAAAACTTTAAAGAGAAAAGAGGGACAGGGAAATGGAGCTTTAGAAGAGAAAAATAACTAAGTAAAAGGAAGCAAAAAATTAAAAAATCACTTCTGGGAGAAAGAAGATGGAAAGAGTAGAGAGTAATAAAGAAAGGTTGTTGTAGTTAAGTGTCGCCGAGTCGATTCCAACCTATAGCGACCCTGTGTAGGGTTTCCAAGGAGCAGGTGGTGAGTTTGAACCACCGATCTTGAAGTTCAAATGACTTTGCAGTCTGATGCATTAACCCACAGCACCACTCCAGGGCTCCAAAGAAAAGGGAAAAAAAAGAAGGGGAATGAGAAAGAGAAGAAAAGTAAGGTAAAAGCTGAGATAGAAATTATAAAATTCAAGGGAATGGAAAGAGATTAAAGAAAAGAAAAAATAAGCAAATAAACAACCAACAAACCAATGAAAGGAAAAACAAACAAACAAATAGAAACCCAAATCAGTGCAGCAGTTGTACCTGGAGAGGAGAAAACTCTAGGGCTTTTACCAGTTAAGGAGTTTAAGAGATGGGTACAGGAGTGAGGGACAGCAGAGTTCTGGCTCTAGATGTAGTTCCTATAGGCTTGTTTATTATATTCAGGGCACTCATTCTGGAAGTAGCTTGAGAAGACCCTTGATGGAGCTGGTTTCAGTGTCTGTTTAGACCCCATTTTTACACTTGTGGGCAAGGTGGCTGCTTATGAGGGTTTCTGCTAATATAATGTTAGTCTGGTGACTCTGTGGGTTCTTTAGGTCTGGAGTCGCACTCATGAAAGTGGCACATCTGGTCCCTGCCTTATACACCACACAGCTCTGAATTCCTGGAAAGTAAGGTCTGTGCTGGATGTGAATGAGGGTGGGAGCTGGCCATACCTCTGGTTTTCAGGGGAGTTTGGGGTAAAAGAGGGTATCACATCTTTCCCATTGCCTGTATGAATCTGCTCTGCTAAGCCACCTTCTGTTGACAGAGCTGCTCAAAAAAGTTCAAGATAGTTATTCCGCTTCTGGCCAATGGTTCACCAGTCAGCGGTCTCTCTCGCTCATCATTCAGTTTCTCCTCCCATCAAGCATTCAATCCACTTCTCAGTTTTCCTCTGAGTTTCAGGGTTTCAAGATTTTCATCTTTGTCTGTTTCATTTGGTCACTTATATCTTTGAGGGTTTATGTAGTATGACTGCCTAGTCCTAATCCGCCATCTTGCAGAAAGGCTTTAGATTCTTAAAGGTTTCATCATTGCTGTGATCTAGCCATTACTTATTTTTTTCAAGTTTTTATTGTGAATTGAGTGATCGTTTACATGAGTGAACATTGGTTTTACACTCATTGTTTCATTGCAATGATTCCAGTCCCCTCCATGCATCATCATTCAATAGTATCTACTTCTATTCCCTCTGTTTTTGTTTTCGTTTTTGGATGTACACAAAAACACTGGTGAATATATATAATTTAAACAACCAAAGTGCACATTTCAAGCCTGCCTCCTGACTGCCAGTACTCAGCCTTTCTCTTACAGTAAGTCTAGAGTCCTGAACTACTCTATCTCTCCATGCCATCATCTCTTCCTCCATCTCTGGTGTCACTACTTGTCTGGATAGGGTCACACATTCCGCTTGTGCTCTTCTCCATTGATGGTCCTAGGGTCCTCTGTTCCTGGAATGTAAGATTGCTTCCCCCTTTTTGTTACAAAATTTCTATCTTTACAGTTGTGACAATTGCAGTTAGTCATGATAACAATTATTCACTATTGAATCATAAGAATCTTATCCCCATCTCCTTTCACTGCCTTCCTATGCACATTCTGAAACTAAACTCCCTCTTGAAAACTTGTAAGCCAAACACTTTGTGCTTTTATAGCCTTCCCCCGCCCCCCATTTTAGGTAGCCAGTATCTAAGTTGCCCATCCCTACCAACCCTGTGTACAGAAGGGGATGGGAATGATCCTTGATGTGAAGATCCTTCCCTCTCAGTTGGTATTTTGAAGCTACTTTATCCGTAAGTAGGAGCTCTGGTAGCGTAATGGTAACGAATCAAGCTGCGAACCTCAAGGTCAGCAGTTCAAAACTACCAGCTATTGCTCCCATAAAGATTTGCAGCCTCGGAAACGCTGTGCAGGGTCGCTATGAGTCAGAACTGACTCTATGCATATAACCACCACCACATCTCTAAGTATAGGTCAAGTTTATAAAATTGTAGCAATTTGTTTCCTTTCTCAGTTTTTAAAAAATCTTTCTCTAGTCGAGTTCTGATCATCCAGCCATTGAAATTAGGTCAAATAGGTACTGTCTGCAAGTTTGGGCATTTTTGTGCATCGCCCCTCATTTCATATCAGCTGACTCTTCACTCTCAGCTCTAGCCCTCCCTGGCTATATCCTTGTCCGTGTAGCCAGTACATTTTTAATCCCTTAAGAGTATCCCTTCAGTTTCCACATGGGATCAGTTTTGAAGCTGAAAAATATGTAAAGTCAAATGTACCAGTACCTTTTAACAGTAGCTCTTACATTAGAAAATATTAAAAGTAAAAATGTAGGTTGATCTTAAGAATTATATCCAAAAAGGAAAAACTTAGAATTGTTTAACTGTTGTATTTATTATATTAGTGGTGTGAAATGAATCAGAATGCCATTTTCCATTATGTTTGCTACCTTAGTTTATTAACTTTCTAGGGCTGCCATAATAAAAATGCCAAAAAGTAGAACAGAAATGTATTTTCTTACAGCTCTTGAGGTTGGAAGTCAGAATTCAGGACATCAGTAGAGCTAAACTTTCTTTCCAGCAGCTCCAGAGCTTCCTCTTGGTAGCCCTAGTTATTTCTTAGCTTTCCTTGGCTAGTAGATGGATCCTCACATGCTGTATTTCCCCTGTCTTCTTTTATAAAACATCACTCAGGACCAACTATACTCCTCTGTGGCTTCCTTAAGAAAATCTGTTTCCACGAGCAAGTTCACATTTTTGAAAGTAAGCAGCAGTGTAGGGAGTATGAATGATGAGTAAAATGAAAACTTCAAACCCCTCAACAAAGTAACATTTATAATGGTGTATTAAGAATGAAAAGAAGAGAGAAACATTACGAAAAATTGTGGAAGAATGTTGTATGTGGTAGCCCCAGAGGCACAGACCCGATGCTGCCTAGGTTGTGAAGCCAGAGGAGTGCTACCTACTAAATGAATTATTCCTAGTGTGTCTTTCCCATCCAACGCTGAGTCAGAGATTGTCCACAGATCCCTGTGCACAAATGTGGAAACAAGGAACTGTTCAAAAGGCGCTCACAGTGACTGACAGTCTAATGGAATGTAGAGACTCTCACTGCCTCCATAGGTCCTTCATCAGCTTTGTCCAGCAGCTTTCCCTGGTGGTGTGGATCGTGCATTGCCTTGTAGCACATTTATCTCTAAACTTGGGCTAGGAAAAGGGGGCGGAAAAGTGTATCCTCACTGTTGAATTGGCCTTTGAGTGTTCTTTGATTCCTTATTTTATTTTCCTGTTGCTGGAAGAAAGATGTGCTTAAATGCTCGCAGCACAAAATAAAACCGAACTACCATGAAGGCATGGAGTCCTGGTGTGGCACTGCAGTATAAAGCACTGGACCGCAAGGTTGGTTTGAATCACAAGGTTGGCAGTTCAAACTCACCAGTCACTCCTTGTTCAATTCCTAGGATACCCTGTGCAGGGTCACTATGAGTAAGAACTGACTTGATGACAGTTAACAACTACAACAATTATAAAGGAATAAGAATGTGGTTTTTTAAGGTTTTGAAACAAAATTTGATTTATTGCGTTTACTGTAGGGTAAAGATATAAATTTAGTATATTACCCACAGTCCAATTTTGAAACAGTAGCAGATAAAGATTTTGGATATTTTTTTGAGCCTAAACAGTAATAGGACTCCTGGTGTGGCGCTGTGTGTTAATGCGCCAGACTGCAGAAGTCAGCGATTCAAGCTTATCAGCTGCTCCTCGGAAACCCTATACAGGGTTGCTATGGGTTGGAATAGACTTGATGGCACTTAACAACAACAACAACAACAACAAAACAGTAACAAGCAGTGAGTTATTCTTTGAATTTTTACCTCCCAATACTCATTTCATTGTGCACAGGTTGTAGGCTGAAGCAGTGAGGGATGATCCATGCTGAAGATACTGCAGTGCTATCTCAACTTTTTAAGTGGACTCACCTGCTTTGTGGGGTTCGGTCATGTATTCAATACTTGCCTCCCAATATCTCATCATTATCTTTTGTAGTTGAAGCTCTTAAAGGTCAAGGTAGAAACCACTACAACTAGTGATGCAAGCCTTCACTGTCTTTCTCATTTTATTTTCTCAGCCGTTGAAGTTAGAATACCATCTGAATGAAACTGAAGAGACATACCTCCCACTTTTCTCTCTGGAGGCCTAAGTGGTCTGGTGCAGCTTGGGATGCAAATTGTTCCATGTTCTATTCATATTTGTAATGTAGTCTCTCCCCAATCAACTATGTGATACGGTGTGGTGTCTTCAACAGAATGGATACTCAGTAACATTTATTAATTTGAAATTCTTCCTCTTTGTCCCTCTGATGTTTGCCTCTGCTCCTCCTTTTTGATCAAAGCTTAGCACCAAGATGAGGGGTCAGTCTGTCTTTCCTGGCTTATTGTGTCTTCCACAGAGACTAGGCAATGAAAGAAGACTTGGTACCAAGGACAGATACTTCTTGAATTTTTTCCTAAGTTTTTTTTAATTCTGTTTACTGTCAGTGTTGTGGAGAAAATGAAAGCTACACATAGAAGCATTTGTCACTTATGTCTGGAGAGCTTAGCAGGAAAAATGGTCTCTAAGGAAAAGACAGTTAATGCTTCTAAGGACCAAACTTAAACCAGTATGTAAAGGACTAATGCTGAAATGGCTTAGGAGAAATGCCAGCCTTTTAGAATGCTCTTTTGATTCTTATGTATTATAACTTTTCAAAATAACAGCAGACAGAAATAACTAAAAGGCTCAGAGCCTGGAATAGTGCTTTTTCTCCAGCTGTAAGCTATTTAAAATGCTTCTCGTGTTACTGTTTGCCATCCAGATGGCTTTCTGGCACTGGTTCAATTCCTAGATTGAGGGCTGTTGGTTAGTTACTCACCAGCATCACCACACACTTGTACAATTTGGCTTATGACTCACCCGCACAACAGTTACTTTTGGGGGTACCCTTTGCTATACAAACAGTCATTCCTGATTATCATGATGTCACTTGTAAACATAACCGAGAATCGATTGGATAACATTTCTCAGGGATTATTTATTGACATTGAAAAGAACGTACCCCAGTTAGTCTACTGAAACCCATTGTCATTGGAAGGAGAAACAGAAGCAGTCATCCAGACAATGAGACTTTTGTCTAAAATATGTATCTGGGTGCAGATCTTTGTCCAGTGAGCCAAAATTATTGAACACTTTGTTCACTCTGCTACTATTACCGAAAATGATTAAAAAACAGAGGCAGGGTTATTACAGAAACTAGAGTTGTGAGAGGTTAAGGAAAGGTGAAGGGGTTGCTTTTTGTATGGGAAAAAGGTTATTTAGGTGCAGGCAAGTATTCTGCTTATCTTGATGTGGCTGGTGGTTACATAGGTATTTACAATAACTAATCATTTACAGTCACTCATGAAACCTGATGCTGCAGGATAATGCACGAGGTTGGTTTGAATCACAAGGTCAGCAGTTCAAACTCACCATCCACTCCTTGTAAACCCTATACAGGGTCTTTGTGAGTCAGAATCGACTCAATGGCACTTAACAACAACAGTTACACATTGGGTATTTTTTGGTTTATGTGTGTATATGTGGAGAGCGTCAAAAAGTTCATGGAAAAAAATCCATTATCTTTTGGTTTTATTTTTCATGAATTTTTTGAAACCCTCTTGTTTATACATAATAGGAACTTTTCTGTTTCTTTGTGTATTTAAAAAAAATTAAAATAAAAGTGTTTATAAATCTGGGAGAAAAGTACTCTCCCATAATGTACATACATAGAATTTTCTAATCTATCCTCAAAGGTTACTATACTATGCACTAGATATTGAAAGTAACTCTTTGACTTACTGTTTTTATTTATGAACAGAAAAGAGTCACTTTTACCTTAAACTATGGTTGTTATGGTAAAGAAGTGATTGAAAATAAACTTAGCAATTAGTTATGTTCATGTGCCCAAAATATACACCTGAATTTCAGGAAGAGAAGAGACAGGGTGAAGATGAAGTACAGTGGGAGTGAAATGAATCTTCCTTGGAAGTATATTAGAATAATTTATAATTTCTTGTTGATCATAGGGAAAAGCATAATCAAAACTCAGATTAGGGAAGAGGAGGGCATACTGAAAACTAGAACACTGAAAAGGCTTGTGTTGTTGTTAAGTGCTGTCAAGTTGGTTCTGATCCATAGTGACCCTGTGTAGGTTTTCTGAGGAGCAGCTGGTAACCTTGAACTGCCAACCTTGCGGTTCCAACCGACTCTGCAGTCTAGTGCATTAACCCACAGCACCACACCAGGACTCCAAAAAAGGATTATAAGTATTACTTAATAAAACATTTAATGTTTAAAAGAAGACCATTGAAATATTTTCAATGAACTACCTTTTAAAATATTAAAATACCATGGACTGCCAGAAGAATAAATACATCTCTCTTGGAAGAAGTATAATCAGAATGCTCCTTAGAATCAAGAATGGTGAGACTTTGTCTCTCGTACTTTGGGCATATTGTCAGGAAGGACCAGTCCCTGGAGAAGAACATCATGCCTGGTAAAGTGGAGGGGCAGCAAAAAAGAGGAAAACCCCCAAGAAAATGCATTGACAAAGTGGCAGTAACAGTGAACTCAAACGTAACAATTGTGAGGATGGTCAGGACCGGGCAGTATTTCTGTTGTACATAGGGTTACTATGAGTCAGAACCGACTCGACGATACCTAATAACAACAGCATCTAAAAGAAGCTAGCTGTTTTATCTTGGAGAGTGGAATAATAAGTTTTACTTTTGTAAGAAGGCTATTAATATTTATAATACCAGGGAATCTACTGAATTAAAATTTTTTCATTAGCCCTTTTAGTCTGTTGGAGTAATACCAATAACCCCCTTCCACACCAGAGTACTTCTGTTGTGGGTTATATGTCTAAATTTCTATTTGTGCTTTTATATGACAACAATTTCAATATTTTCATTGTAAAAAAAATCACAATAATGACTTATTTAAGTTGTTTGGAGGGTGGATGCTATTTAAAATTAATATTGGTATGGTGCTATAGGATCAGCATTGGATTGTTAACCATAAGGTTGACAGTTCAAACCCACCAGCTGCTCCTCAGAAACCGTATACAGAGTCAATATGAGTTGGAACTAATTCTATAGCACTTAACTACTACAGCAGTGCATCTTAAGTTGTTGTTATAAAGTGCCATTGAGTTGATTCCAACTCATAGCAGTTCTATATAGGCTTTCTCTGGAGCCACTGGTAGGTTTGAACCACCAGCCTTTGTAGATAGCAGTCTGGTGCATATCTTAACAGTGCCAACCCAAGACTCCATTTTAAGTAAACAATGCTAATTATATGGTTCATTTTAAACTCAGTTATTCATTCAGTGATTATCAGTGAAAGGAACAAAAAAAAGAGTAATTATGGTATGTCTGATGGTTTGATGTGCCCATGTACTTTGAGATTCACTGAATTTCTAAACTTGTCTTGAAGGATAGGTTAGAATTAAGATTCTTCTGCACTGGATGACCTTCAATATTTATCATTATGAGAACCATTTAGGAATCTCAGTGTAGGCAAACTGGATTGAGATCATCAGACCATGGGGAGACCCCAGGACCCTGACATTATCTTTGGTTATTAGTGATTTTGGAAATAGCTATTAGCAACTTTGCTGTTGTTGTAGTTAAGTGCCATTAATTGATTCTGACCCATAGTGACCCTGTGTAGGGTTTCCGAGGAACACTTGGTGAGCTTGAACCACCAGCCTTGTGGTTCAGATGACTCTGCAGTCTGATGCATTAGCCCATAGCGCCACACCAGGAAGGCACTCGAAAATGAGTAACAGATAGCAACAGTTAGTAATACAGATGCTAGTCAAAATGGAAAAAGTAATCAAAGAAACATTAATTAACTCATAGGAACATTTTTTGCATTTAGATAGTTGGCTAAATTGAAAAGCTCCAATATACAGTCCTGTTAATGAGTACAATAATGAGAACACAGTACTCCTAGTGTGGCACTGTAGGATAAGCTCTGGGCTGCTGACCACAAGGTTGGTGGCTCAGACTCAATCAGCCACTCCTTGGAAACCCTCTACTAGGTTGCTGTGAGTCGGAATTGACTCAACGGCACTTAATAACAACAACAATGGGAAAACAAATTGATACAGCCTTTCTAGTAAAGCATTTTGGCAGTATGCATAAACCCCTTGATGGGGAGTCAATTCAGACGCACAGCAACACTGTTGGACATAGTTGTATTGTTCTGTAGGGTTTCCTAAACTGTAATCTTTATGGAAGCAGGCTGCAACATCTTTATCTCAGGGACTAGCTGGTGGATTTGAACTGGAAACCATTCTTTTAGCAGCCAAGTGCTTAAGCACTGCACCACCAGGGCTCCCTAACCTGGATAAAGAACCTTTAAAAAGTTTACACTCGTTATTCTAAACTCTTTATTAGCATGTTTTGTGATACCTGCTTTGTGATATTGAAATGAGATTTGTTGATACTATAACGTATTACATACATAATCCACTGTCTGTCAGTTTGTTAAACTGTGGTGGCTTGTATATGGTGATGCTGGAAGTTATGCCCACCTGTATTTTAAATACTAAGAGATTCACTCATGGATGACAGGTTTCAGCAGAGCTTCCAGACAAAGACAGACTAGGAAGGAGTGGGATACTACTTCTGAAGGTTTAGCCACTGAAAAATTTATGAATATCAGTGGGACATTGTCAGATCTAGTGCCAGAAGATGAAAGCATTATAAATAGCACCAGAACATTGTTAGATATAGTGCTTGAAGATGGAACCCTTAGGCTGGAAAGCACTAAAAATATGACCGGAGAAGAGCTGTCTCCTCAAAGTAGAGTTGACCATGATGACATGAATGGAGAAAAGGTTTCAAGACCTTCATTTACTGATGGGCACAACTCAAAATGAGGAGAAACAACTGCAAATATCATTAATAATCAGAACATGGAATGTGTGAAGCTTAAATCTAAGCTTGGAAGTTGTCAAAAACAAAATGGAATACATAAATATTGATGTCCTGGAGCTTTTGAGTGATGGTGTTGGAGGAAAATATTGAAAGTGCCATGGAAGAAGTGCAGCCAGAGTGTTTCTTGGAGGCTAGGATGGCCAAACTTCGTCTCTCATACTTCGGACATATTGTCAGGAGGGACCAGTCACTGGAGAAGGATATCATGTTTGGTAAGGTGGAGGGTCAGAGAAAGAGGAAGACCCCCAGTGAGATTGATTGGCAAAGTGGCAGCATTAATGGGCTCAAGTATGGCAACAGTGAGGTTGACCTAGGATCAGGCAGTGTTTCGTTCTGCTGTGCCATAAGGTCGCTATGAGTCGGTACCCGCTCCATGGCACCTAACAACAACAGCAAGGCATTGGCGAGGAGTCCTGGTGTGGCGCTGTGATTTAATGCGCCAGACTGCAAAGCCGTTTGAACTGTAAGACCGCGGTTCAAGCTCACCAGCGGCTCCTCGGAAACCCTATACAGGGTCGCTATGGGTCAGAACCAACTCGATAGCACTTAACAACAACAGGCATTAGTGAATGGAAATGAGCAGATATTGGCCATTTTGAATCCAACACGCTTATGGTTTGCTATGCTGGGAATAACAAATTGAAGAGGAATGGTGTCATAATTCACCACTGTCCAAAATAAATTCAAGATCTATTTTGAAATACAGTGTTGTCTATGATAAGAAAATATCCATATGCCAATAAGGAAGAACAGTTAATACTAGTATTATTCAAATTTATGTGCTAGTCGCTAAAGCCAATGATGATAAAATTGTAGAATTCTACCAACTTCTTTAGTCTGAAATTAATCAAACATGCAATCAAGATGTAGTGATAACTACTGATGGTTGGAATGTGAAGGTTGGCAACAAAGAGGAGGAAGGATCAGTAGTTGGAAAATAAGAGCCTTAGTGACAGAAACGATTTTGTAGTACCTTATTCTGCTTTCTTTTTGAAATGTTTGCATTAAATTTATATGGACTTTAGAAGCTTTTAGTATATATGTAAGTTGTAGTTGTGTTTGCCACAAGGACTATAACTTAGAATAATGTACCTCTAATTTTACTGTCTTCTTCAAACAACTTTTGAGTGATTGATCCTAAAGCGAATGACATAATACAGTACTACTAAAAAATAAGTAATAAAAGTAAACTTAACAACAAATATGTGTAAATAATGTTTAAAGATTCACAGCATCACATTACCTGACAGTCAAAAGAAATAGCATAGCTTTACTAGCACAGAATTGTTTTATGAGGATTCTGTAGAAAGTAATTTTACCTTTTACTAGAGAAACTGTATTTTGAGAAGTCCTCATACCAAGTAATTAGGACTGATGATTGTATGCTGTGATTAAGAGACATGACTTTGTAAAGTGAAAAATTAAATATTTGATGACTGGTTTATAAAGCAAGACCTTATTTTAATTATTTGTAGTTATAAAAAGATCACATTTATAGTACTGGATAATTTTACCTAAGTTAATTTCTTCGTGAGTTTGAGATTTTGTGGAATATGTGTTTTAAGACCCCAAAACAAACTTGTGGGTTTTCTTTGGGGTGAGGGGAGATGTAGTAACAAACTAGTGTTTTATTAGAATTGAAAGATTTTAGTTTTAGTCACGTGCTTTCCTCTTAAGAGTATTTCTGTGGTGGACTTTAGTTGTTGGTGCATAATAGACTGATTGTTGTTGTTGTTAAGTGCCGTCGAGTCAGTTCCGACCCATAGCGACCCTGTACAGGGTTTCCGAGGGTGTAAATCCTTACGGGAGTAGAAAGCCTCAACTTTCTCCCGTCGAGCGGCTGGTAGTTTCGAATCACTGACCTTAAGGTTCGCAGCCCGATTTGTAACCACTACGCTACCAGAGCTCCTTAGACTGATAGTTGTGGGGAATGTTTTAAAAAGCAAGAGTTCTTTGAATTAGAGAGGGGGTAGCTTTGCTTGTGTCTAGGGGAGCCATAGAAGTCATTGTGATACATTAAAAATATGATTTTATAAAGAAGAATCATTCTGTACTTAGGGATATTGCAATAAACCTGCCTTAAATCCTGTATGGAGTCCTGGTGGGAAGCATAAGGTCGGTGGTTCAAACTTGCCAGTCACTTCTTAGAAACCCTATACTGGGTTGCTATGAGTCAGAACTGACTCATGGAAACGAAATTCTGTATAGTATCGCTATGAATTGTAACCTACTTGAAGGCACTTAACAACAACAGTATAATAAATAAAATTGATTTAAGGTTTTACGATTATCCCAGAGTACAATAGTTTCAGGGACTTATCCACCCTTCATGGCTCTAGAAAGTCTGGAATCCATGAGAATTTGAAATTCTGTTTTGAATTTCCTCCCTTTTGAGCAGTGTTCTTCTATGGAATCTTTTTTTTTTTTTTTTAATACTTTGTGGAAATTTTAGTTTATAAAGTGTAAAAGAAATTGTGAGTCAAATAAAAAAAAATACTTTAAAAAAAAATCATGCATACCATCTTCCAAATGCCTTTTAAAATAGTTAGATATTTTAAGCATAATAAGGAGAGAAAACCAGAAACTATAACTTCAGTACACTTCAAATGGAATGTTCCTCAAATCAATTAAAAATGCAAGAAGAAATAACTTCAGTTCCGTTTTTTTCCCTTTAAAATACAACAAACATTATAGTAAACATTGAAAATCCCTTTTATTAGATCAAATTATTTAATTAATATTGTGGCTAATACTAGATTTACTCATGCATCTAGTTAATTTGATAGATATTAAGAAAATGTTTAAAAGAAAAAAACACAAAACACTGGAATTAAAAAAAGGTTACTACATGTTTATACAGTTTAGTGCTCCACAGTTTTCAAGGTTAAATTGAAATTAAAAAAAATATATATTGAAAATAGCAATATTTCCCCCTCTAAGACTGAAACTCAAAGGGAACATGAGCAGGCATGTAAGCATTCTGACAAACACATTGGTGTGCTGGTGAGTGGAAGAGGGGGAAAGGCAGCATTGAAGAAATGGGCTGAGTTCAGCCATGGTCCATAGATTCCCATTGACCTGGAAGAGGAGGGGCTGGTTAATCCAAAGTATGGTGAGACCTGGGCCGCCTGAGCCCATGGACAAAGACATAGCCACAGAGGGCTAGAGCTGAGAGTGAAGCATACACTCATATGAAGTGAGGGGAGATTTACAAGAACACCCAAACTTGCACATAGTACCCATTTGACCTAGCCTCCATGACTTGATAATTGGAACTCGACTAGAGGACGATGTAAAAATAAAAATAAAAATAAATTTTTTGATAAAGGAAACTAGGGTAAATTGCTACTATTTGATGAAGTTGACCTATACTCATGTAGTTAGTAACTCTACATACTGACAGAGTCAAAGAGTCTTCACACGAAGTATCAATGCTATCCCCACTCACTGTACACAGGGTAGATAGGGATGGGCAACTTAGACATTGGCTACCTAAAATGAGGGGGCGATAAAGGCACAAAGTGATTGGCTTACAAGGTTTCAAGAGGGAGTTTAAGAGTGTGTGAGGGAGAAAGACCCCCCCACTGAATAGTTTTCATCTTGTCCAGATGGGTCTCGTTAAAAGAGAGGGGGATAAAATTCTTATGATTCAATAGTGAATAATAGTTATCATGACCAGTTACGACTGTCACAGTTGTAAAGGTAGAAGTTTTGTATAAAAAATGGGGGAGTAGTTAATCTTAACAGTCCAGAAACAGAGGACCCTAGGACTATCAAGGGAGAAGAGCACAAGCGGAATGTGAGACCTTATCCAGAGAAACAGTGACACCAGAAATGGAGGTAGAGATGGGGACATGGAGAGATGGAGCAGCTGAGGACTCTAGATTCATGCGAAGAGAGGGACTGAGAGCTGGTGGCCAGGAGGCAGACTTGTAGAATGTGCCCTTTGGTGGTGTAAATTATTATATATGCCTGAGTATTTTTTTTTTAAACGTGCTAAAGTGAGTAGAAAGGAGCTCTGGTAGCGTAGTGGTTACGAATGGGCTGCGAACCTTAAGGTCAGTGGTTCGAAACTACCAGCCGCTCCGCGGGAGAAAGATGAGGCTTTCTACTCCCGTAAGGATTTACACCCTCGGAAACCCTGTACAGGGTCGCTATGGGTCGGCTCCGACTCGAAGGCACTTAACAACAACAACAAAGTGAGTAGAGAGAAATACTGTTACCTGATGGTACATGGAGGGGATTATAATCATTGTTGTGAAACAAGGTGTGTGATTTGTTGAATGTAAAACTAATGATCTGCCTTGTAAACTTCCACTCAAGTCACAATAAAAACTTTAAAAAATAGCAGTATTTGTATTCTGAGAGAATAGAGAAAGGTTTTTTGGTTTTGTTTTAAAACAAGCTTGGAAGTCTTAGATACACAACTGCAATGAGTGATGGAGACATGAAAATAATATATGCTAGAATCATGAACACATTTTATATTACTCCTTTAGAAGCCTAAAAATATACAAACCCTCCAAAATTCCCCACCAAATTCCTTTTGAGTAGCAAATACAATTATGTCTCAATTCAGAATTCACATAACTAATTACAATGCATAGTAGTTCTATTTTTTTAATTCAATAAAAGCAGATAGCCAATATACAAGAAACTAGAAGTAAAACATTTTAATGAATTTGTACATTTAAAATATTTTAGTAACGGTCTACAGTTTTTTAAAAAGGATTTGTTACATGCCACCTAAGAGTTTCAAGCCACTTTCTGTTGCAACAGAAAAAAAAAAAAAAAAAAAAAAAAAGGGTAAATAAAAGATACGGAAAAATAAAATAAAACAAAGAACAGCATGTTGAAATGTCATTACTCTGAGGTACATTGTGGTGCCTGATTTCGCACATTGTGGTGCCTGAATTCGCACAGGGATTGCTCTAAAAACTTTTCCCTGTTTTTAGAAAAAATTTGTTAATCTAATTACAGTGTTTCACAGAACAAAAGAAAGGTTCTTCATAAGAAGGTTTGTAAACCTAAAAACCTCTCT
This sequence comes from Chrysochloris asiatica, assembly GCF_000296735.1. Lineage (NCBI taxonomy): Eukaryota > Metazoa > Chordata > Mammalia > Afrosoricida > Chrysochloridae > Chrysochloris > Chrysochloris asiatica. Next base: position 16,449,361 of record NW_006408546.1, on the reverse strand, counting down.
TAGAAATAGTTTTTCTTATGCTCCTGGATCTGGGCCTGAGCTTGCTCTGGTTCCTGCCCATAGAAGGCAAACTTCTTTCTGTTATATACTGCCCAAGCCATTGTGTAGTCTGGTGGGAAGCTGGTCTGAGGAGCAGCACTGAGAGCATGACATATGGGACCTACTGTGTAGGCTGCTGCCATGCTTGGTGGGTGTTGCCCCAACCTACATCAAGAAGGACCTCTCAGGGCTGCTGTGGGGTGTTCCATTCACTTTAGCAGCAATGTTTGGGAAGCACCCTGTGCTCTCTGGAGGAAAGGTATTTTGATGATGTGTAGTAGGTGACTGGCTGAAGGGGCTTTGTCCAAAGACTCCAGGTGCCACCAACTTTTTCATCTGTGAGCTGTCTGGCCACCTCATTCTGTTGAAGAGTTCCCCTGACAATGAATATTTGCAGGTTGCGAGGGTCAGCGTTTGGAGGGCAGGGTTCTGCTGAACCTCCTCATGTGCTCTTGACTGCTGAGTTATACTTTTGATATTCATACCCCCTTTGCCTATGACGAGGCAACACTTAATCTGCTGGAACTGTGTATGTTATCTCCTGTGCGCCACCAGGCATTCCCATACTGTAGTGAGCATGACCGTGACCTCTACCTCTGGGTACAGCAAGGCTGCCTAAGCCGTCTCTTTCCTGGGTCATCAGAATTAGCTTGGTGTACTGCATGCTGACACTAATTGGGAGGCCCCATGACCTCTTCAGCTCTTTCTGGACTAATCCCATCGTTTTGTTTAAACTGAATTCTCACACCAGTGTCATTCTGTGTTTTTTTGTTTTTTTGTTTGTTTGTTTTAAATCATTTCTACCTATTACAATGCCAACAGCAAACCTAGGTGTATATACCGTTATACTCCCTCTTCCCATTCGGAAGCTGAAATCACTGCATATAGAGGTGTGGTGCTGTGGGCCAATGCCCTGGACTGTAAAGTTGCTTTGAACTGTAAGGTTGGCAGTTCAAGCTCACCAGCTACTCCTTGGGTCACTAGCTACTACAGGGTCACTATTGGTTGGAACCAACTTGATGGCTCTTAACAACAATCTGATAGTCAGCTTGGTCGTTTTCTCGAATGATCCCATTTCTGTAGCTTGCTGTACTGTAAACAGGTCTCCAGTGATGTAAAGAGGGCTTGTCAGCTGTTGTAGGCAATGAGCCACCCTGGATCATGACCATTTTCACACCTGTCCACTCCTGTAACCGCTTTATTGTCTCCCCTTGTTTACCGATGACCAGCCCCACTTCAGATGCTGGGCTGAGAAGCTTCTGGATTGTGCTGTTGCCAGGTCTGTTCCAGCAGCAGTCCACAGTCTGCCCCAGGAGTCATTTGTCTTTCTGGGGCTCCAGTAAGTACACAGGGCCTCTCTGGGATCCCAGAACTGTCTGAAGCAATCTGCCCTTTGATGGGCCCCTAACTGGTTACCAACCCCATCATCCAAGGGCCGTTTTTATATTCCATTGCAGTACAATGAGGAGTCCACCGTTGTTGTTAAGTGCTGTCGAGTTAGTTCCGACCTGTAGCAACCCTGTATAGGGTTTATAAGGAGCAGCTGTTGAGTTTGAACCACCAACCTTGCAGTTCATACCGACTTTGAAGTTCAGTGCATTAACCCACAGTACTACACCAGGACTCCGAGGGGCCTACTAGAGGTGTGGAATTATTCAAGTGAGGAATTGAATCAGTATTAGCAGCAATCTGCTGGACTTACTAGAGTGTCTAAGAAGCCCTTGGCCTTCATCTCCACCAGAGCCCGCTTCCCTTGCACCAACTTCACCATTACCGCCCGTCCACCACCAATCACCTTCTCTGTCTCATGTCCTGCTCCCTCTGTGGAATTTCTGATCAGCATGTTCAGTAATGGTAGTTGGGCACCATCTAGTTCCTTCTGATGGTGCAAAGGAGGCAGTTGCTCATGGAGGCAATTAGCCGTATCTTCCTCCTATTCCTGACTCCTCCTCTTCATCTGTTACTCCTGGTGAATAGAGATTAATTGTGCTTTGGATGATTGCTTGTAAACATTTAGGACCCCAGGCACTAAACAGCAAATTTGGGAGTAGAGTAGAAGTACTCAGCACCTTATTAGGGTAACTGGAATGTCCCCTGAAACAATTACTCCAAACCAAGGAACCAAATCCTGTGAGGTGGTCTGTTGTGCATAAGCAGGCTCAACAGCTACTCTTTCACTCTTTTTTTTTTTTTTTTGCCTTGTCACTTACACTACTCTGTTTTTAAATACCCATTGTTATGCACACTTCACTGTAAAAAGCCAATAAGGCACATTTGTTGTCATTAAACAATTTGTGTACATGTGGGGTGGTGTGTGGGAAGGGAGGACAAACTGAAGCCCAGATGAATCAAGGTCCCATTGCTTAAAATGCCTTTGAATACTAACAGTTGAGGTAGCAAATGTAGTACTCATAAGTGTATGGCCCCTTCCCTTGCTAATGTTTTATACTTATATAAGTATTCACTTTCCTTCTATCTATATCATGTAATAGGAAATACTAATCTGATTATGTTTTAATTCCATTTCAGTTTCTTAAAATTTTTCAGTTTAATGTGTTCATCTGTGTTGTTGAAATGGTTGAAAGTCAACCAGTGCTTTCTGGCGTAGTAATCCTTTGTATTCCTTCCACCTTCTCTTTGTTTTCCTTCATCTTTTGATGCTTCTTGCATCATTCAGAATTTTTCCATTGCTGTTGTTAAGTGCCATCCAGTGTGTTCATACTCACAGTGACCTTGTATAGGGTTTCCAAGGAGGTGCTCGTGATCTTGAACCACCGACCTTGCAGTCTAGTGCATTAACCCACAGTGCCACACCAGAACTCCTGTGTTTATCTGTAGAACAGTTTTATGTTCTTTCTTGCTTGTTATTTGATTTTTCTTTGTAAAATCCAGTGGCGATGTTGGTCTATGGCTAGGGAAGCTGAGAATATTTCCTCTCTTTCTGCCAGTGAACAATTAAACAGGATATGGTTTGTAATTACAGCCTAAGGGTTTAGTTGAGCTAGTTGTCAGTGTTGGAGTTCCTGTGACCTCTGATATCTTCCTTGAGAAGTTGTTTTCATAATTTTTAAATGCTGCTTGTCATTAGCCTTTTATCTTTTACTTTGATGCTCAAACAAAAGAGCAATACCGAATGGAGGATCTTGCTAGGATAGGTAACCCTCAGCAGAACATTTCTTTTCAAGAAAACAAGAAGAAAAGAGAAATATATACTAATTTATTGGGACTCCTGAAACTGGATTTTTGTGTGTAGTGTTCCTTATAACATAGGCAACTAAAGGCATATAGGAACCAGAATATATATTATTTTCAACCTGATAATACTGATTTTTTTCACCAAATGAATAGCTCTACAAAATCAGTTTTATCTCTTATCACTTGGTTTGTTACCTCGTTTGCTGAACAGATGTTTTACAGTTTTAGTTCTGTCAAAGAAAATATGTATTTTAATCACAGCAACGCACATTTTGTTAGTATACTCTCTTTCTCCCACTACTTAAACCTATAATGTGTTCAAGGAATTTGGTGGCTGATCAAGGAAAAAGATATGATCATGAGACAATAATGTTTTCTAATAAGCTATTTATTAAGATGGGATCCTGATATGGTGCTGTAGCATAAGCCCTGGGCCACAGGGTCTGTTTGAACTGCAAGATCAGTAGTTCTAATCCACCAACCACTCTTTGAAAACCCTATACAGGGTCCCTATGAGTTGAAACTAACTCACTGGCATTTCCTGATTAAGGCAGAACCAATTGACAGCCTCATGTAGGGGCAGTCCCCCTCAACAGGAAGTCTCCTCCTTCTCCTAGCATAATGGTAGGGCAGGGAGCTACCAGAAGGGAAAAAGGGCAGGAAAACCCTCAGGAAGAAGAAAAGTGGAGTGACTTAAATGGTGTGGTGCTGCGGGTTAATGTATTGGACTTGCAGTTGTTTGAACTGCAAGGTCGGTGGTTCAAGCTTACCAGCCGCTCCTTGGAAACCTTATACAGGGTCAGTATGGGTCGGAATTGACTTGACAGCACCTAACAACTCTGGTAGCGTAGTGGTTACGAATCGGGCTGCGAACCTTAAGGTCAGCGGTTCGAAACTACCAGCCGCTCCGCGGGAGAAAGATGAGGCTTTCTACTCCTGTAAGGATTTACACCCTCGGAAACCCTGTACAGGGTCGCTATGGGTCGGAACCGACTCGACGGCACTTAACAACAACAACAACAACACAACAGTAGCAGCAGCAAGATGAGGAGTCTCCAGCTCAGGGACTCCAAAGGTAGTGGCATCTTGTAGTCCTTATAAGAACTTATCTTCTATATGGCTACCCAGGAGTTTTGTTGTGGCACTGTAGGGTAATCACTGGACTAATAGCCCTTAGGTTGGGAGTTCAACCCCATCAAACGCTTATACAGGATGGCTATGAGTTGGAACCAACTCAACTGCACTTAACAAAAACAATATGACTACCCAAGTGATGGTAGTTTCCATCACCTCTTTTGCATATGAAAACTGAAAAAACAAACAAAAACCAAAAAACAAATGAGGAAGACCAGAGGAGAATTGATGTATTTGAATGGTGGTGTTGGTGAAGAATATTGAAATTAATGTGAATGCCAGAAGAAAAAAAATCTGTCGTGGAGGAAGTACAGCCACAATGGTCCTTAAAGTGAGGATGGTAAAACTTCGTCTCTTGTTCTTTCAATATGCTATCAGGAGGGACCAGTCTCTGGAGAGGGACATTATACTTGGTAAAGTAGAGTGTTCAGCAAAAAAGTGGAAGATCAGTCCCCTCAGCAAGATGGAATATCACACATTGACTTTAGCAGTGGGCTCAAATAGTTGTGAAGATGGCAAAGGGCTGTGTTTTGTTCTGTTATACATAGGTTCTCTGTGAATCAGAACCGACTTGACAGCATCTAATAACAACAATAGAGCTACTAGAAAGGAGCTCTGGTGGTTTGGCTGCTAATGGAAAGGTATATCAAGGCTTTGAATCCACCATCTTATCCCTGGAAGAAACATGTAGTAGTTGGCTTCTGTAAAGATTTACAGCTTAGAAACTCTATGGGCAATTCTCCCCTGTCCTATAGAGTTGCTATGAATTGAAATCTACTCAAACACAATTGTTTTGGATTGTTTCTTTTTTATTTTTATGGTTTACCAGATGGTAAGTACAGTTTTGTGGGGTATGTAAAGCAGGCAGGCTCCAAGTAGTTAAAAATCTGCTTATTTAGTTTGTTATAAAAATAATTGGTTGTGTATGAATTTGAGTTAGGCATGGCAGACTTTTTTTGAGCTAGTAGGCTTGAGCTTTCTATGAATAAGTAAATAATCTGTGGTTGCACAGAGGCCATCATAAGGGTTGTACATGAAACTCTGAAGAGCTACAGGTCATCCTGTAGTTTTTGTTTTAGTGCTTCACCAGCAATTTTGGTTCCTAACCTAAGGGTCTTACGTGTGTGGCACCCCAGGATAATGCACTAGACCGCAACGTTGATTTGAACTGCAAGGTCGGTGGTTCAAACTTACCAGCCCTTCCAAAATGTAAAGGTAGACGTTTTGGGGCAAAGGGAGGGGAGTGATTAACTTTGCAGTCTAGGAATGGAGGTCCCTGGGACCATCAAAGGAGGAGAGCAGAGAATGGAACTCTACCCAGAGAAGCGGTGATGCCAGGGATGGAGGCAGAGACGATGACGTAGGGAGATGGAGCGGCTGGAAACTTTGGACCCAGAGAGGGAGAGGGGCGGTATGTGAACGACCAGGGGGCAGGCTTGTGGGTTATACTCTTTGGTTGATGGATGATGCACGGAAGGGGTTGTAACCATGGCAAAGAAACGATATACGATGAGATCAATGTGAAGCTAATGTCCTCCCATGTAAACTATCACATAATTCACAATAAAGCATTAAAAAAATTTTTTTTTAAATCTTACACTTCTCACTACATGATGTCCATTTTCATTTCAAAATAGTGAAATGATGTATTTTTCCCTTGATGCGTATGTCTGGATATATTTTAAGTCACAGAATATGTCATCTTAGAAAGTCAAGAGTAAGTTAGGAAACTTTGAGCACCCATTGCTTATAAATAAATATAATTCTTTTTGAAGAGTCTCAAAAAAAAAAAAGAACACAAAAAAAACTTACCAGCCCTTCCTCGGAAACTCTATACAGGTTCGCTTTGAGTCAGAACCAACTCTACGGCCCCTACCAACAACAACAACAAGGGTATTGAAAGGTAAGAGCTAATTATACTGGTCTTACACATTTCTGATCAGCTAAGGACTAAAGTTTTCTTGATTAACACCATTTAAGGATCAGTCAAAGAACCTACAGCGCCACACCAGAACTCCAACAACGATTAGCCAAAGATAGCATAGTTAGATACTATAAAACTCCATTCATTACCTCATTTATCTGCAAGTAGAATTGTATGTTATGTTCATTACTATTTTACACTGGATTTTAGTCCAAAGGCAGAGAAGTGATTGTTCATTACTATTTTAAATAAGGGGTATAATTAGGTTATTGTTAAGTGCTGTCTAATCAGTTCCAACTTATAGCAACCCTGTATAGAAACACTGTACAGAGAGGAGCAGCAGGTAGATTTGAGCTGCTGAGCTTGCGATCTGGTGCTTTTTTTAATAGTGCTATACTATGGACATCTAATTGTAGAGACCCCATACCACTTAGAGAAATATTAAGAATTGCCCTAGAGTAGTGATAACCACATGGTTTACTACGCAGGGAATGACAAATTGAAAAGGAATGGTGTTGCATT
>NW_006408546.1:16438601-16440112 GCF_000296735.1 Chrysochloris asiatica | reverse complement strand
TTGGCCCAGGATCGGACATTTTTTCGTTCTGCTGTGCATGGGGTCGCTATGAGTCGGTTCCGACTCGATGGCACCTGACAACAACAACAACAACAGTGGTTCTCAAAGTGGATTGGTGTTACTGTTAAGTACCATCAAGTCAGTTCTGACCCACAGTGAACCCTGTATAGGGTTTCTGAGGAGTAGCTCGTGAGTTTGAACTATTGACTTTACAGTTCAAGGGGCTTCAAAAAGTTTGTGAGGAAATGAAATTGAGAGATGATTGAGTTTTTTCCATGAACTTTTTGAAGCCTCCTTGTATTAAAATTTCCATTTCAGATTATTAAAGCATTTGTAAAATATTTGTTTAAAAGGAGGTATTGAATATGAAATGAAACACTTCTAGGGAATATTTAGCAAAAAGTCTGAAAACTTTGAGCATCAGTCTAATTATAAAGTACTTTTATTAAAGTACACAAATACAATTTATGTGCTAGTTTGTAGTTACATACTGTCTGTCTACCTGCAGTGTTTACAAAGTTTGACAACCAGTTTAAATTGTTAGTATAGCAATATCAAGATAGAAACTTATGCACTTGGATATAACCTTGTAATATTCCTTTTGATGATGTATTCCTGTCAGGAAAAAACCTTTCTAGGTCTATTAAATCCCAAGTACTGCTTTACAGGCATATTCAGTAGTTCATTTGTATCATTGTTGTTGCTAAGTGCCTTCAGGTTGATTTTGACTCACAGTAACCTGTATAAGGTTTCCAAGGAGCAGCTGGTGAACTTGAATCGCAGGGATTCAAACTGAATTTGTAGTCCAGCTCCTTAACTTGCAGCACCACACTTTGTTGTTGTGAAGTGCTGTCGAATCAGTTCCGACCCATAGCGACCCTGTATAGAGTTTCCAAGGAGCAGCTGTTCAAACATCTTTGCCATCTGGCGCATTAACCCACAGCACCACACCAGGACTAGGACTCCTTAAAGTGTTTTAAAATCAGTTGACACGTGAGGATTTTGTCCTTAACATTATAGGTAGGGAATTGATTTTGAAGATTGATATAATGTTCCTTTAGTAACTGAGGAAAGATTTTTCTGTTTCTAAACATGAGTAACTGTAAAACTATAGGATAAAACTTGATGACATGCCTTAAGATGGCACAAGAAAAAATACTTGAGTGTTGGCACTTCTGTGGCCTTTTAAAAATGCATGAAATTTTTCTTGTGAAATATAAATATATGCCTTAGTGTGTTATTTTGAAACGAGTTCTTATATTTTTATTTATGTTTAAAATGTTTAATATCCTTTTTTAAGCTATTATTGTAAATCGAGTGATCATTTACATGGGAGAACATCGGTTTTGGACTCATCCTGTTGTATTTTGTTTGATTACAATGATTGCAATCCCCTCCATGCATCATCATTTAACAGTATTTGCTTCTATCCCCTGGTTTTTTGTTTTGTTTTGTTTTTTTATGTACACAAAAACTCTCAGAAATATAATCATTTAAACAACCAAAGGGCA
>NW_006408546.1:16427648-16437636 GCF_000296735.1 Chrysochloris asiatica | reverse complement strand
GTCTCCCCAAACTTCAGACCAACCCTCCTTTCCTCTTCTCTCACTCTTCTCTAGGTTGACAGGAGTCTATGGAACATGGTCGAACGCAGCCCATATCTTCATTACTGACTTTCCCCAACTTCCACTCAAATGTAGACCAGCAGGGTCGCCAGCACGTTTACATGCCTGCTTGTGTGTTCCCTTTGAGTTGCAGTCTTGGAGGGGTAGATATCCTTTTGATATCACGGGATTCCCCAGCCTGTCTAAGTTTAAGACCGAATGCAGTCAAGCATTAATTGAAAGTACTTTGTCTTTGGAAATAACTGTAAAATTACTACATGGATTACAGCACAGTGGGAATACAGTGCCTATTTCATGTTACTCTTAGTATGACAGTAGTTTATAGATGGGGAACAGAGTGACATTAGGCAAAGTCTAACCCATAGCCATTCATAATACAGTCTGTGTTTATTAATGCTTTTGTTTTGTTCTTTTAAAAAAAAAATTTATGTTTTGAATTTTGTTTTTTTGTTGTTGTTGAGAATATACACAGCAGAACATACACTACTTCAATAGATTCTGCATGCACAGTTTTGTTTGAGTTGTGGAACCATTCTCATGCTACTTTTCTGAGTTGTTTCCCTCTCATTACATAAAGGTACTCTCCTTTACGTTCCCCCAGGTAGATCTTAAAAGAGCCTAGTACTCAAGGCAGACTTTCTTTTTTTTTTTTTTTTAACTAATTAAACTAAACTGTTGTTTGGAAGCTAGGTGAATTCCCTTACTATTATCCTGAGGTAATCTTTAAACCTTAAAACTGAAATAGATTAGTAGTTTGGGGAATTCATCTAGCTTCCATGGCTCCAGACAGTATGGAGTCCATGAGAATTTGTAAGTTTTTTTTGTTTCCCCCTTCTTGATCATGATTCTTCTATGAATTTTTTAATCAAAATGTTTAGTAATGGTAGCCAAGTACTTCCAGTCCTCTTAGAAAAGGAGACTGGTCTCATAGAAAAGGAGACTGGGAGACTGTTGTTCATGGAGGCAATTAGCCACACATTTCCTCCTCTTATTCCTGTTGCTCCAGATGAATAAAGACCAATTGTGCCTTGGATAGGGGCTTGCAAGCTTTTAAGATCCCAGTTATTACACAGAGAACAAGGAAGTAGAACAGAAATATTTGTATGTTATTAGGTCAATTAACCAAGATGCTCTTTGAAATCATGATTCTAAACCAAGGCACTAGATTCTATCAGGTGTTTGGCTGTACATAAGCAGTCTCAGTATTTACTATTATTTTTTGTCATTGTTGTATTTGTCACACAGCTTTTGCTAATTCAGCTTTTTACAGTTACACAACTTATTGACAGTTATTGCATTAATCAGCAGTACAGTCCTGCTCTTCCTAAATCAATGCAATTTTTCTATCACTGCATATGGACAAGAAAGTCTCTACCTATATCTCCCTCCCAAGGAGCTCTGATAGCGTAATGGTTACGAATCAGGCTGTGAACCGCAAGGTCAGCAGTTTGAAACTACCAGCTGCTCTGCAGGAGAAAGATGAGGCGTTCTGCTCCCGTAAAGATTCACAGCCTCAGAAACCGTGTGCAGGGTCGCTGTGAGTCGGAACCAACTCCACGGCACATAACAACAACAACCACATAGCTCCTTCCCATTTTATTATTGTTATCACTAACTACATCATTTTTCATGCTCCCTATAACATAATTTTATTCTTGCTTCTTATGTACTGTTCCACGCAATTCCTTATATTAGGGATCTTTCTTTTTATGTATAGCCTTGAATTACTTTCTGATACCTTTTACATCTGCAGAACTCCCATTAGTATTGTTTGTAGTGCCAAACAAAACCACTGCTACCAAATGCCACTAAGTTGATTCTGACTCATAGCAACCCTATAGGACAGAATAGAACTGCCTTATGGGGTTTCCAAGACTGTAAATCTTTATAGAAGCAGACTGCCACCTCTTTCTCCTGTAGTGTGATTGGGAGATTCGAACCACTGACTTTTTCTTTATCAGACAAAAAGATTTAAGCACTGTGACAAAGGGCCAGTCTTGTGGATGTGAACTTTCTCATCTGTTCATTTGAGAATGTTTTAATTTCACCCTCATTCTTCGTTGACAGTTTTGTCAAGACTTTAAATACATCCTTACATTGCCTCTTAACTCCCAGTGTTTCTGAGAAGAAACAAGCACTTAATAATATTGTAGCTTCTATGTGACTGTTTACTTCTCTCACTGTTTTTAGGATTCTCTGTTTATCATTACTTTTTGAGAGCATAGCTATGGTGTCTGGGTATAGATTTCTTTGAGCTTCTTGGATATGTTTTACATATCCTTTGTCAGATTGGGGATTTTTTGACATTTCTTCAAAAAAAAAATTTTTTTTTTTACATTTTTGGTCTGTTTCTCTCATTTCCTACTAGAGTTGCCATGATGTGTAGATTAAGTCTTTTATTGTTCCATAATTCCATTAAACTGTGCTCAGCATTCTTGAGCCTTTTTCTATAATTTCTACAATTTTATCCTTTGTTCTGTCTGATTGAATATGTTGTATTAGAAATGAATCCCAGTGTCACATAAAAGACACTCGGTGAGACTAAATTACCTTGGCAAAGCAAAATTTACTCCTGCAAGATGGTGCGTGTGCATAGCCTTACATACAGGAACAGGCCAGCGAGCACAGCAAGTGGGCAGTCCACTGGGGTTGTTAATCCCTAACTCGAGTCTCGAGGCTGTGTCTCACCCTATTGGCTAGGGTTTTGACTGCACAATCTTTTCCCCTACCTGGTTGGCTAGTTCAAAATTTTAAGGCGTGCATTTCTACTTTAGGAAAAGAAAAAGAGAGCAATCATAAATTCTTTACTCCAGGAAGTAGTTAAAAGCAAAAGAGAGCGATCATAAATTCTTTGCTCACTTCAGGAAGTAACCAAAGAAAAAGAGAGAGATCATAAAGTATTTACTTCAGGGAAAAAAAAAAAGATTACCCGAATACAATAAACAGGATTATAATAAATAAATAAATAAATAAATAAATAAATAAATAAATAAATAAATATATATATTTCCACCCACCCCCCAAGGTTGTTAGATTCTTCCATTGTATTTAGCATTTCAGTTATTTTTCCTTTCAGTTGCAATGTTTTTGTTTGGTTTATTTTTATCTCTTTTAGATCCTCGTTTTGTATTTGCATTGTTTTCCTCAGGTCTTTGAATCTTTGTCTGTTTTCTCTTAATTCTTTAATTATGTTTGACATTGTTGTATTACTGGTTTCCCTTACATTCTGAAAGTAGAGCATTCCTGTGAAACCTTTTTTGTAAGCTGAATTGATGTAAAGTGTATTGCCACTAATTTATACAGGAACATTTTTTGGAGCTTTCTCAGACCCAAAAGTTAGTTACCAAATCTTAGCAAATAGCACATAAAATCTAAAACAATACTTAAACATGAATGTTCAGAGACTCAGCTCAAAGCCATGTCAACTTGATACTGAGATGATGAGTGTAGTTCTCAAAGAAGGAGATTGGCAAAACCACATTGGCTGCTCATGGTGAGCAATATATTTGTAACAGCTTGCTATAAAACAGATGTGGAATTCTAGTTTCACTTTTCATCTTACTTGTTTTTGTTTTTGTAAAAGTGAAAACCGTCTTCATGTTTCTTTTGGTTAGCAAAAGTAGATACTATTATCTTTTGTAAAACCAAAGTGATAGGAAGCGAACTTTTGAAAAGTGTCGATAATTGTTTTTACATTCTTTTCATTATTCCATCTTTGTGGATGCAGTGTTGCTCCCTTTGTCTTGGTTCCTTTGGATTGACCAACCAGAAGGGGCTATCATGTTGGTCTTGAGACCTGAACTGTGGGACGTGCAGGAAGATCCGTTTCTTTTGTCAGAGTGGGGATTTTTTGTCATTATTTCTCCTTTTAAAAAAAGATTTTTTAAATCTTTTCTCTCATTTCCTACTAGAATTCCCATGATGTGTAGATTAAGTCTATTATTTTTCCATAATTGCATAAAACTGTGCTTTTTGTGTGTGTGTATTGTGATTTTTTTGTTGGGGCATTGGAATTTTGTATGGTGTGTTTTTTGTTTTGTTTGTGTGGTTTTATTTTTGGTGTTTTTGCCTGCACTGTTTTCTGCAGAAATCTTTTAGGCGAGCAGAGCCTTTGGCTTTTGCTTACTGTTTCTTGTCCTCTCTTGATAGTTTATTTCTCCCTTCCTGGTTTAATTAGGATATGAAAGTTCTAGATCTCAGTTTTTCAACTTTAAATGTCTCCCAGACATACCAGAGAACTTGCTGAGGTCACTCTTTCTGCCACTGAGTTACTCATTTGATGCCATGCACTAACCATTCTGTTCAGCAGGGGAACCAGCCCCCCCCCCCCTCATTATTATTACACTGTCCCTCAGTGTGTTTCTGTAATCATGTTTCTTTTGAGAAACTTATACTTAGCAAGGTCACTTTTGGGTTGGGTTTTGCCCAATAATTTTTTCCCTGCTTTGTAGTGGTGTTGTTAAGTACCTTTGAGTTGGTTCTGACTTAGAGCAATGCTGTATAGGGTTTCCAAGGAGCAGCTGGTGGGTTTGAACTGCTGACCTTTGGTTCTCAGTCCAGTGATGATCCTACAGTGCCACATCAGAAAGTTCTTCACTGTATTATGTTCTTCCAATCTGTTCATTATTTGGCATTCCATAATACAGTTCTTATCCCTTCATCTCATTTACTTGAATGGAACATCATTTCAGGTTGTTGTTGTTTTTGTGTTTGTGTGTGTGAACCTTGTGATTTTTTGTTAAAATCGGAACCTTAGAATATTATAAGGTACAAGCTTTCACAATCCCCCGAATATGTAGTGTTTTTAGTTATGATGTCAGTGCTCATATCTGGTAGAAACTCTTAATTAAACAGACACATTCCTACTTTGCTCAGTCTAAGTACTTATGAGAAATTTGGTTCAAATTTCAAATCTTTAACAGCTCTCAGATTAGAAAACAAACAACAATGAATTTGCCTCTTTCCTTCCAGAAGAAGCCTTTAGTCTCTGGTGACCACTCCCTCTTCCACTTAATGAGGACTCTCAATTCCTGCTGGACCAAGATTCAGTCCTTTAGCAGCTCTAAAACTAGTCCGTGTTCTTGGTACAGCACTGTGGGACAAGCACTGGACTGTTTATCACAAGGTCGGTGGTTCAAACCCACCAGGCACTCTTTGGAAACCCTACAGGGTGTTTGAGTCATAACCAACTCTTCGGACCTTAACAACAACAAAAACTAATGACAAAGTACAACACTGGTCAACCATTCTGAGGCAGTTATAGATAGCCCTCAGTCCTTGGTTGCTGTTCTACCCCCACTATGTGAGATACTTGTTTCCAGTTAGACCACAGTTTCAGTTTTTCAGACTGCTTCCAGACCAATTAGAATTAACACCCTGTGAAGTGTTCACTAGCAAGATCTAAACAATTTATTTCAGAGCTAGAGATTGGGACTCTCCCCACTGCATTTTGGCTGGGAGTGCAGGTCCAGTTGAGCTCCGTTGCAGCTATTTGCCCCTCAGGAAGGGTAGTGGGTGGGAGTGGGAGTGGGGGTGGTGGTGGAGGGGTGGAGTTGAGGACATTCGGAATTGTTCTCCAGGAAAATCTGACCTATTTAGAGCCTTTCCCATTGCACAACCTTTATTGTTATTAAGTGCATCAAGTCACTTCTGACTCACAGCCACCCTGTATAGGGTTTCTGAAGAGCTACTGATGGGTTTGAACCACTGATCTTGGGTAGCAGTCCAATGCCTATCCTACAGTACCACACCAGGACTCCCCATTGCATTAGAGAGCCATGCATTGACTGGGATGGCTGGACTAGGGGAAAAAGTGATCTTTCTACCTTAACAGAGTCATTCCTGTGTTGGATTCAGTTTGCAGCTTCTTGCTGTGTTCTTTAGCCTACCATTTTAGCATTTTCATAGGACTGATTAAAAACTTCCATTGTTTGTCTTGGTGTTTCTGTAGTAAGTGTCATTATCTTAGACTTGGTCACTCAGCTATTTTTCTATAATAGTCTTAAAGGTAGCTTTTTATAGTTGATATGTGTGTATTAACATGGAATTGGTTGTCCTCTGTGTATTCTTTTAACAGTTCTTCCACCATTTCTGCTCTTTTTTTTCTTGTTGCGGATTTGCTGTTGTTTGAGTCAACCTTTTACTCATCCTAGCATTTGACAATCCTACTATCTGAATTTGAAGTCTTGATATGGCTTTGTGGGCTAATGTGCTGGACTGCAAAGTTGGTTTGAAACGCAAGATCAGCGGTTCATGCTCACCAATTACTCCTCAGAAACCCTATACAGGTTCGCTATGAGTCAGAACTGACTCAGCAGCACTTAACAATAACACCACTCTGAATTTGGTTGATTGCTTCCCTGAAGTGTTTTAACTTCTTTCCCTTTGTCCCAGTAGATAGATCTAGAGACTGGATAAGATTCAGGTTCAGCTCTTTTTAAACTTTTTTAAAATCAAGATTTCCCTATTGTTGTGCTGTCAAGTTGGTTCCAACCCATAGCGACAGCGACCCTGTGTAGGGTCTGAGGAGTGGCTTGTAAGTTTGAACCACCAACCTTACTGTTCAAACTGACTTTGTAGTCCAGTGCATTAACCCACAGTGCCACACCAGGGCTCCAGTTGCTTTACACATAAGGAGGCATATAATGTCTGATTGTCCCACTTTCAGTGATTCAACGATAGAAGATTCAGGTGGTGTTGACCTAATACACACACTCACTGTAATGGTTATACTTTTCCTTTCTTTGTATGAATTTTTAACATGCACTGATGATGATCATTGTCTAGATCTGTTGTTTTGTGGGAGGACTGCGTAAAGGTGATTTCTAATTATATCATTTTTGGTTGATGCATTTTTAGCTGAAGGTCTAAAAATTAAAGCAAGCAAACAAAAAGAACTTTAAGCTTATGAATGTAGTTAGCATGAACTACAGTTAGGTTAGTACAAAAAAACAGATTAAATGTTCAGTTTCCTTCCTTGTTCTTTTCTTTATTTGTTTTTAGCACAGTGAGTTGAGTCTAGCAGCCTCCAAGGTGTGGCACTATAGGGTAAGTACTAGACACTAACCACAGGGTCAGCGATTCAAATGTACACGTTGCTCCTCTGAGTCTCTATGAGTTGGAACTGACTGGACAACACTAACAACAACAAATGGTGATCAGTGAAGAGTCCATTTATTTATTGTCTCATTTATTAACTCATGTTTTTTATATATTTTAATAACTTTATTGTTCATGTTCTTCCACCTATTATTGTTAATGTGTTCTTAAAGGAAGTCCCTTAGATTTAGAAATGGATGAGATTTAACAGCACTCATGTGTTAATGTATTTGTTGGGGTGGGGGTTTGATAAATGGGTAGTGTATTTCTTAAGTGAACATCTAGCAGCAGAAAAATCAAAGGGCAGTTGTGATACTTAGGATCTTGGGTATAAGGAATAAAGAAAAGTAGGTCAGAGATATTGCAAAAAGGGCTTTGCCAGCTAAATTCAGGAATTAGGTTTTTAAAACTTAGGTAGTGGACTAAAAAAAGTTTATGGCATTTTCTATCTCACATGAGAACTATAGTAAACTTACTTGAATACCATTTTTGTTGAATTTTAGAAAGATGAATTGCTAAATAAATTAATACTTTATAAAATTAAGTCTGGTTTGAATCGCCACTTGAATGACTATTAACCAAATTTCTCAGGACTCTGTAATCCTTTAATCTATACTTTTATCACATGTGATATACTTTCCTTGAATTTGACTTTTTGTGCTCGTGTATGTTGTTAAGTACCGTGGAGTCGGTTCCACCTCATAGTGACCCTGCACAGGGTTTCCGAGCAGAACGCCTCATCTTTCTCCTGTGGAACCACTGGTAGTTTCGAACTGCTGACCTTGCGGTTCACAGCCCGATTCATAACCACTATGCTACCATAGCAATGGCCAAAAGTATTCTTAAATTATTTCTAGTGTTTAAAAAAAAAAAATCCTATACATTATTTAATTATCCCTCTGTTACATGCTTGCTATATTGAAGCGTTGGTGGGCTTTAAAATATCTTGGTATACAGTTTGGCTCTAATGATCTGCTTTTGCTAAATTCTACTTATTAAATTCTAGGACCCCATGAATGTGCTTCAGTTTCATAATGCCTCCTGCTATGGCAGATATTCTTGACATCTGGGCAGTGGACTCACAGATAGCATCTGATGTCTCCATACTTGTGGATTTCCTTTTGCCCACTGGGATCTATATCCAGTTGGAAGTACCTCGGGAAGCTACCATTTCTCATATTAAGCAGGTATGTAAATAGACGGGATTTGTATTAAGTTGGTTTATTGTGTCACATAGGTGAAAATGTGATTCTTTTATAAAACATGTTATTAATATAAATCATGGTAATTGTGAGGAAAGTTTTAGTTAATAACATTTTAAAGATTTTGATGCATGCTTTGGTTTTTTTTTAGGCAAACTCATATTTGCTCCATCATTGTTTTTAATTCATATGTGATAGCTAAATTAAGCAAGATTGATGTTGTTGTTGTTAAGTGCCATTGGGTTTGTTCTGATTCATAGCAACCCTGCATAAGGTTTCCTAGCAGCAGCTGGTGTGTTTGAACTGCCAACTTTGTGGTTTGCAGTCTAGTGCTAATCCTAGCCATGCCAGCAGTCTATATATATATATATTTTTTTTTTTTTTTAAGTTAAAAATCTTTGTAGTTATTGTCTTTGAGTTTGTTGCTGTTTCTTTTTTTTTTTCCCAATCAGTAATTTTTGGTTGGGTTCTCCTTTCTGACAACTTCCCACCCCCTTCCTTTCATGATTACACTGCAGGAAGAGTTTTCTGCTGTTCACTAGAGTTTTTCCTCCTCCTCGTAAATGTGATCTGCCTTCAATTGAAAGCAAATTCATTTACAGGGTAAGTCTTGTCCTGGTACCACACTATAGAATAAGCATTCGACCGCAGTTGTGGTCAGTTTGAATTACACAGTTGGCAGTTCAAATTCACGATTTGTAGCAACAGCACTTAATAACAACAACAACATTGTTTTTGATTAAGGAGCCTCGGTGGCCTAGTGGGTTACAGGTTGGGCCAGCAGTTGGGGTCCACTAGGCAATCCACAGGAGAAAGATGAGACTTTCTCTGTGAGTCAGAAACGACTCACTGACACCACACCACTACCACCATCATTATGTTGGATTGCATTTTCAGGTGAATTCATGAGTGCAATTTATTTGTGGGTAATTCTGGTGTTATGCTGCTAACCACAAGGTTGGCTGTTTAAACCCACCAGCCACTTCTTGGAAACGCTATACAGGGTTGCTATGAGTCAGTGTATAACAACAACAATGATTTGTGGAAACTAAAGCATACAAATGAAATTGTTTACTGAACTTTCTTTTGAATGTTTTTCAAATTCCTGAACTTGAGATGAAAATTATGGGTCATGCTATTTTTAAAGAAAAATACTTAAGACAAACATTTTTAAAGCTCCTGACTTGGGACAAGTTTTTGAACTGTTTTCCATGCTGCTATATCTGGGAAGCATGACAAATTTTAAACTGCATGATCATTGAAGGCAAAGAGAGAGAGAATTATCTTAGGTACCCCATAGGTGTTGTATGCCTATTTTATAGTTACTAGAGACAATTATGAGGAACCTTGGTGATAGAGAGGTTAAGTGTTCAGCAGCTAGCCAAAAGTTGGCACTTCAAACCATGAGCCTTTTCTGTGGTAGAAAGATGTAGCAGTCTGCTTCAGTAAATATTATAGTCTAGAAACCCAGTAGGGTAGTTCTAATCTGTCCTGTGTAGGCTTGCTTTAAGTTGGAATCATACTCAAATGACTATGAGTTTGGTTTTATGCAAGCAACAGAGATGAGATGTCTCTGACTACAGCGGAGACTGGATTAACCAGTGATGTATCCTGTTGGTTTTATGTAT
>NW_006408546.1:16408065-16409555 GCF_000296735.1 Chrysochloris asiatica | reverse complement strand
ACAAGCCACCACAGTAGTACAAACTGACAGACAAGTGGCGAACCAACTCAATGCCACCTAACAAAAAGAGCAGTGAACATAATTAACAACTAGGGATGTATCTGAGAATAGGGCTTCTCAAACAATCTAAGATTAAGCAACAACTTATTTCTTTCCAATTTGTCAAAAGCTGATACAAATAGTTTTTTAAAAATTTAAATGACAATGTGGTGATGCTATGGGTTAAGCATTGGAATGTCAACTTTAAAGTTGGAGGTTCAAAGCCAGTAGCCACTCCATGAATCTGTCTGTTCTTGTAAATATTTATATTCTTGGAAAACCTATGAACCATTTCTACTATGTCTTTTCATGAATCAGAATTATTAACTCAACGGCAGTGGGTTAAACGTAATATATGCATAGTTCTCTATGCCAACCAAAACTTTAAGCTGATTAGCATAATCCTTTAAATAATCTACATTGCTGATAATTTTTACTCTTTAAATAAAATTATGCTTAAGTCAAAGTTATTCTTAACAGTGGGATAAGATACATTATTTCTGTATTAATCATTGTGAATTAATTCTGGGGGAGAATTGTGAGTAATGAAATAAAGAACATAGAAGAGAGTCTATCTTGCTTTAGAAAGCTAACATATCTCAGGTGCTAATCTGAGGGCACTTCAAAAGTTCATGGGAAGATTTCTGTCTTTACAAGTATTTTTTGGAACCCCCATCATGTAAGTAGCCTATATTAGACAAGACACTAACTTGAGTTAAAAACTGTAAGGTCTTTGAAGTTTAAATACAAAACCCAGAATATACAGTGGAGGTTTTTGGATCTGGATTGGCTTCCTGTATTGATCAAATTCACAACCTAATAGGATATACATTATATAGTACTGTCTCCTTTAAGATATTACTCTTTGATCTTTACCTATAATAATCCATTTTAGCTCATGATTATACTGGACTTCTAGTGTGATGCTATAGGATCAGCACTGGACTGTAAACAACAAGACTGGCAGTTCAAACCCACTAGCTGTTCCTTGAAAACATACAGGGTCACTGTGAGTCAGAACTGACTCGGCGGCACTTAACAACAGCAACAACAGTGATTATACTGGATTCCTGATTTGGCACTGTAAAATAAAGCACTGGGCCATAAGGTCAGCTTGAACTTCAAGGTCAGTGGTTCAAACCCCCCAGCTGCTCCTCAGAAACCCTATGCAGGGTCGATATGAGTCAGATCTGACTTGATGGCACTCGGCAATGACAGTGATTATACTGGTGTGGCACTGCATGATAAGCATTGTTCTGCTAGTCACGAGGTTGGTCGTTCAGACACATAAGCCACTCTTTGGAAAATCTATACAGGATCAATAGGAGTTAGAACCCTACAACAATGATTATACTGTGGGACTAAATGTTGTTGTTAAGTGCCGTCAAGTCGGTTCCGACCCATAGCGACCCTGTACAGGGTTTCCGAGGGTGTAAATCCTTACGGGAGTA
>NW_006408546.1:16391034-16406510 GCF_000296735.1 Chrysochloris asiatica | reverse complement strand
GTATAGGCTCTGCAGAAACATCCATGTCTGTTCAGCTTCTACTTCCAGGTTCCTTGGATATCTCCATATGTCTTGGCATCTTTCTTCCCCCACTTTTCCTCTGCTTGCTTGTTGAATCCTTTTATATCTTTAAAAAAAAGAGAGAGAGAGAGAGAGAGAGATTGACTCAAAATACACCTAACAAGTCATTTTTGCAACTGCTGATTTGTATATGATGATTACCACCAGCACTTGGTGAGGTCATGCCTCCTGAGCAGACAATAAACAATTACTTCATTTTAACTTCAGGAACTAGTTTGCTGCCTCCTCTCTCAAGAAAGCAACAGAACCTTTAATGAAGTAACTGCCCTGACCAAGCTATACATACCTTTTCCTGAAAGATGTTGTACCTTGATCTTTTTTTTTTTTTTTTCCCAAGATTTCTTCACTCTGTTGGCTCACCTCTCTTTGGAATGGGCACATGTCATCATCTTTTTTTTTTTTTTTCCCAATCAACTTATTTTGTTTATTTATTTTTTAATGTTTTATTGTGAATTATGTGATAGTTAACATGGGAAAACATTAGCTTTACATTCATCCTATCATATATCGTTTTATTGCCATGGTTACAGTCCCCTCCATGCATCATCAACCAACCAAAGGGTATACCCTGCAAGCCCCTCTCACTCTGGGTCTAAAGTCCCCAGCCGCTCCATCTCTCCAGGTCATCATCTCTGCCTCCATCTCTGGTGTCAGTGCTTCTCTGGGTAGGGTCCTGCTCTCTGCTCTTCTCCCTTGATGGTCCCAGGGACCTCCGCTCCTGGACTGCAAAGTCAATCTCTCCTCTCCTTTTGCTACAAAAGTCTACCTTTGCATTTCCAACCTTCATAATCAGTCCTGATAACAAATATTCACTATTGTATCACAAGAGACCTATCCGCATCTCCTTTCATCAGCCCTGCCAGATAGATTAGATACTACTCAGTGGAGATTCTACCTTCCTCCACGCCATTTGGATCTATGCTCCCTCTTGAAAGCTTGTAGACCAGTCACTTCTTGCCTTTGTTGTTGTTGGTAAGTACCAAGGAGTTGGTTCCAACTCATAGTGACCCTGCACAGGGTTTCCAAGGCTGTCATTCTTTATGGGAGCAGAAAGTCTCATCTTTCTCCCGTAGAACTACTGATGATTTCCAACTGCTGACCTTGAGGTTAGCAGCCCGATTTGTAATCACTGTACTACCAGAGCTTCTTGCCTTTGTAGCCGCCCCCCTCCCCCATTTTGGGTAGCTGTCCAAGTTCCCGTCCCTGTCTACTCTGTGTGTGGATGGGGTGGGAGTGATCCTCACTGTTAAAGATTTGTTCCCTCTTTTGAGCTACTGCATCCATAGGTGTAGGTCAAATTCATCAAATTGTATCAGAATACTCTTTTTTTCCCCTCTTCCATCTTCTTCTAGTTGAGCTCTGATCATCCAGTTATTGAAGCCAGGTCAAGTGGGTATTATCTGCAAGTGTGGGTGTTCTTGTGCATATGCCCTCTCTTCTTATCAGCTGGACGCTTCACGCTCCACTCTAGTTCTCTGTGGCTATGTCACTGACTCTGGGCCCAAGAGTCCCAGGCCTTGCCACACTGCTGGCCAACCAGGTCTCCAACTGGGTTCACAGGAGTCTATTGAATGTTGTAGGGCTTAACTTGAAGCTTCATTGCTGTTTTTCCCTCACTTCCATTATTGGTGATGAACGTGGTCACCAATCAGAGCGTGTATTCCCACTGAGTCTTAGTATTAGAAGGGAGTTAGGCTGTCTTTTGAATCTTGGTTTCCCTGGCATACTATTATAAACTAGACGCTGAGGGGGAGAGAAAAGAATAACCCAAATATCACCATAGAAAGCTTGTAAATCTGTCTTCTGCCTATAACTGATTGGAATAACTAAAATGGGGCTACAACGTGCCCAGGGAAGGAGACTTGCTGCAAAGCCTCTGCATTACATAAGACATGAATCCCATCCAGAATCTTTGAGGTGGGAAATCTCCACTTGAAAGGACAAGCAGACCAGCATGGAGAGCTAGAAGAACAGAAGATACTTCTTGAAAGAAAGATCAACAGGAAAAATACAAAACAATAATGGCAGTCCTACTGACTACTACAAGAACAAGCAAGTTGCTTGCTTAGTTTCTCTTGATACGATATTTGAAGTTTCAAATTCTTAACCTTTACCAGATATTTTAAACTTGATTCACTTGGTTCATAAAGAAAAATTGTGGATTCTTTCTTTTTGGTTTTTAAAATGTATACTGTGAGTTTCAATGATTATCTTTATAAAATTGGTAACCAAACAATATTCCTTTCAGAGATTGCAAGTTTGTATTCTGTAAAAATGTGATTGTATGTTTGTCTTCTGTTGAGGAGCTATATTCTTTTACTGGACTTATTATTTTGATATTTCATGGGTTTTTTTTTTCAGCCTGATCTAGTGTGTTTCATAAAAATCAAACATCCACATTTGTATTTGTTGACTATGTGTAATATTCTCTTTTATTACTCATTACTCAAAATGACATGTTTAAAAAATGTGTTTAGGTCTCCATGAATTTGATGCCTTGAAGGATCCTGAAGTGAATGAATTCAGAAGAAAAATGCGCAGTTTCAGTGAAGAAAAGATTCAGTCACTTGTAGGATTGCCTTGGATGGACTGGCTAAAGCAGACATATCCCCCAGAGCATGAACCTTCTGTCCTTGAAAACTTAGAAGATAAACTTTATGGAGGAAAGCTCATTGTGGCCATTCATTTTGAAAATTGTCAGGTAGAGTTATATTATTTTAAGACATAGCTTTGTGATTGTTGTTGTTGTTAAGTACCGTGGAGTCCGTGCTGACCCATAGTGACCCTACCCTGCACAGGGTTTTCGAGGCTGCAAATCTTTATGAGAGCAGAAAGCCTCTTGTTTCTCTCGTGGAACAGCTGGTAGTTTCGAACTGCCATCCTTAAGGTTAGCAGCCCGATTCGTAACCACTACGTTATGCGGTTTCAGTCGCATCTAGTAAGCACTGGTACAAAGAATGTTTGGGATTAAATATAGAGATATAGGATTACTCATAACGCAGTGTAAAGTGACATTTAACTATATCATTTGCACAAATATTTCTTAATGCCTGGTGTGGTGCTGTAGGATGGCACTGGACTACTAACCGCAACGTTAGTGATCCAAATCCACTAGCTGTTTTATTTAGAACGTTAACAACAAAAGTAATATGATAGTATATTTCAGGTTTGGCAAGCTGCACTGTTTTTGAATGGTCTTTAGTGTTTTAAAGGCATGTAAAGAGTTGTGGTATGGTGCTGTAGTATAAGCTCTAGACTGCTAACTTCAAGGTTGTCAGTTCAAACCCACCAGCTGCTCCTCAGAAACTCTATGCAGGGTTGCTGTAAGTCAGAACAACATTTAACAACAAGAAACTCAAAGTTTGTTTTTTTAAATGAATTAAAAAAATTTAAAGTGTGCAACAGAGCAATGGAGTATGTTGTTAGCAAAGCCTAGAATATCTAATCTCTGCTACTTTACAAAAAGTTGACCAACTCTTGGTCTCGATGGTATTTTTAGTTGTGTATACATTTTTTCTCATCTTGCTGTTTTATCTGTAAAACGAAAGGTTTGATCAAAATGATGTTTTGTATTTTGAAATACATTCATGTATTTCATTCTGTGAGGATATGAATTAAATATTCATATATAGAATTGGGCATTATAAAATATATATATGCAGTTTATCCCTATATGAACGTTCACAACAATTAAACATATTAGAGTATACTGCTGTCTTTGTATCAAGTATGCTGATTTTATCATCATGAGATAGGTTGAGAGTAAATGTCAACATAAGACAAGATTTGGGTACCATAAAAGGTCAGAATCATTTAAAATTCTGTTTAAGGAATTTTGCAAGGTGAAGAATTTACTGTTAAAAGGTGATTAGAATTCAGCTTGAAACCACTGAATTATCTACATAGGCTCGGATAATGTGCCTATGTAGATCAGTGTGAGCTTCATTTCAGATGGGTTAAATCTGTACTACACAAATCTTAATGTAATCAGTATTGTAACACATTCTGTATGAAGTATTTTGAATCTAGAAGAAAGATAGAGATATCATGAACTCTTTGAATTCCAGGCCGTCATAGAATTTAAACTGAAAGGAGTTTAAAATTCTAGT
Source organism: Chrysochloris asiatica (assembly GCF_000296735.1). Lineage (NCBI taxonomy): Eukaryota > Metazoa > Chordata > Mammalia > Afrosoricida > Chrysochloridae > Chrysochloris > Chrysochloris asiatica. Next base: position 16,402,320 of record NW_006408546.1, on the reverse strand, counting down.
CAGATTCTATAATAATTGTATAATTACTGAGTCTCTGCCCCAATACATCCAGTGCTTATGTGAGTGCTCTCTCAAAGCAGCATGTTTTCACTGTAGGCAAGCACACATTTAAAATCCGAATGAAAATGTTTTAAATTTAAACTTCCCTTCTATGCCTTTGCCCATCTAAGTAGAGTTTTCTATTTTTGGAGAAATATCTTTCCAATCTTCTTTTCCATCTACTTGGCAGATAGATAGTTCAAATATAGCCATCATATTTCTCCCTGGTCTCTTCTTCAGGGTAAATATTTCCCCAGGGATTAAACCAATAGTTCTTAGACATGTGGATTGTATTGTTGTTGTTAAGTGCCATCGAGTCGGTTCCGACCCATAGCAACCCTGAAAAAGGTTTCCGAGCTTGTAAATCTTTACGGGAGCAGAAAGCTTCATCTTTCTCCCGTGGGAGCAGCTGGTAGTTTCAAACTGCTGAACTTGCGGTTCACAAGCCGATTCGTAACCACTACACTACCAGTAAAATTAATAAAGAATTTTGGGAATCACATAGAGTTCACAGCTTTTTATTTAGGCAAACCCATAATTTATTGCCAGCACTATTTTATAAATTAAAATATTTTACTGCCACAAAAAGGAGAAATGACACCATCTCAGAATAAAGGACAGCTGACAATTTACTCTGCATTGCAGTGGTTGTTCAGTGGAAGAATTCTTGTTTTCTAAATGTGCGAGACCTGGGTTTGATTACTGGCCAGTGTGCTTCATGTGTAGCCACTGTCACTGGGTGCTTGCTTGTTGATATGCTGCTGAACAGCTTTCAGTGGAGTTTCTAGACCAAAATGGCCTAGGAAGAAAGGAGTGGCGATCTACTTCTGAAAATCAGCAGTGAAAACTGTTCAGTTTGCAGCTGATCATGAGAAAGGTGTAAAATGTTCCATCTATTATGCGTAAGTCACCGTGAGTCACGAGCCAGCTGAATGGCAGTTAATAACTGGTACAACTACTTTGACATACATTCTTTTGCTCTCATTTGTACAAAATTCTCATTTGGTCATTTCATTGAAAGGAAAATTGGAGAGTTACTTGAAATCCAGTCAAGCTGAGTTCTGACAAACTTAGTCCACTTAACAGTTCAAGCATAGAAAATTAGTAGGGATGATGATCACAGACAGACTAATTGTTTCAGAAGAAATTGATTTGACTATCCTGGTGTGGTGCTGTGGTGTAAGCGCCGAACCGCAAAGTCATTTTAAACCGCAAGGTTGATAGTTAAAACTCGCCAGCCATTCCTCGGAAATTTTAAAAACAAAAATGGTTGCTATGAGTCGGAACTGACTCAATGATACATAACAGCAACAACCACAACCAAGAGAATAGGAGAGGCCTTATTGTAAAGCCATTAATACTGTGGAGTCCTGGTGTAGTGCTGTGGGTTAATGTGCTGGACTTGAAGGTCAGTTTGAATCACAAGGTTGGCGGTTCAAGCTCACTCGGAAACCCTTTACAGGGTTGCTATGAGTCAGATCTGACTCCATAGCACTTAATAACAACAACATTAAATTTAGGTTTAAAAAGTTTGATTTTGAAATGCGTCATGGAAAAGAGGAACCCTGATGTGGTGCTATAAGATAAGCACTGGACTGCTAACCACAATGTCGGTGGTTCACACTCACCGTCACGCCTCAGAAACTCACTCTATCCAGACTTGCTGTGAGTCAGAACTGATTCGATGGCACATAACAACAACAACAACAACGTTGGAAAAAAAGGTGAATTGAATTAATCTGATGGAAAATATTGCAAGGTGGATTGAAGGTCAGTATGGAGAATTTTTAAAAATCACAGTTGTCCAGAACAGAAGTTAGCTGCCTTGATGAGTAGTGAGCATCTCATATCTTCAATATTTGGGCATATGTTTGGAAATTACATACTTTTCTATAAAATGAAGAGGATTCAGGTATTATTAGGTAATCTTTTAAAGCGGTATCATTTGATTTTTTGATGAACAGATACAGTAATGTTCCGTCTTTACTGTTGGTGGTGGTTTTGTGCTGAGTCAGTTCCAGCTCATAGCAACTGTGTGTGTAGGGTTTCTGAGCTTTAAATCTTTAGGAGTACAGAAAGCCTCGTTTTTCTCCCACAGAGCGATGGATAGATTCAAACTGCTGACCTTGCTGTTAGCAACCCAGTTCATAATCCATTATCCTTCAATAACTATTTTTCATTGATTTAAAATGTCTGTGTTTTTCTTTGCATGTTAAAATTAAACAGAATTGTCAGTTTCATGGTTCTGTAAGTGAAAAAGTGTAGCTCTCTTCGTATAGTAAACATCATGTATTTCTTTTCTTGTCTTTAAATGCCAACTCATAGCAACCCTGTATCAGGTTTCTAAGGCTTTTAAGTCTTCCCAGGAACAGAAAGCCCCATCTTTCTCCCACATTTCTTTTCTTAATAAACTAAATTTGATATTATAGATTTTTTGGCAAATTCTTTTAGAAAGTTGTAAACTGAGAAATACATGTGATGTACTTACCTAATAGTTAAATAATAGTATATTTCAGTTAAGTATGAATCTTATTTGTAGAAACTATGGTACTCTGTGGGAGTATGGTGATTCTATAGGATAGCCATTGGACTGAGAACCGTAAGTCCACCAGCCCTTCTGTGGGAGAAAGATGAGGCTTCCTGTTCCTGCAAAGACTTTCAGCCTTGGAAACCCTACATAGGGTCACTCGGAACCAACTTGATGGCACTTAACAACAACAACAGTGGTATTTCACTACAGTATAATGTAAGGTAACTTGCAAATGATCAGAAATTTTACATGAAAATAGGAAAATTTACTGGAATACAAAATTTAAAGGATATCAATAAGTACAAATATATAGAATAATCAGTATGTGCAAGTATAATTATTATAAGATGTTTGAGAGCACAAATACAAAATTTAATTGTTTCTTTTTTGTACCCCCTCTTTCAGGATGTGTTTAGCTTTCAAGTATCTCCTAATATGAATCCTATAAAAATAAATGAATTGGCAATCCAAAAACGTTTGACTATTCATGGAAAAGAAGATGAAGTTAGCCCCTATGACTATGTCTTGCAAATCAGTGGAAGAGTAGAGTATGTGTTTGGTGATCATCCACTAATTCAGTTCCAGGTATGTGTATTAACAACTATCAGTTTACCAGGAAAGTGTGTGTTTGTATGCGTGTGTAACATTTTTTATTTCTAATCAAAAAATGTGTGCATATAGTGGAGCACTTGGAAGTTACAAACAACTATACAGAATTATTGTTGTTAAATGTCGTCAAGTCAGTTCCAACTCATGGAAACCCTTTATAGAGTTTCTGAGGAGCAGTTGGCAGGTTTGAACCACAGTGTCAGCTATTCAAACCCACTAAGCCATTCCTTGGAATCCCTATACAAGGTCACTGTGAGTTAGAACCATCTTGGCAGCACTTAACAATACCAACAGCAACAATCTTATCACAGACCTTGTTATCTTTTTTCATTCCATATTTCCATAAACTTTTTGAAGCCCCCTCTATAACCATTAGGAGTCCTGTGGGTTAATGCACCAGACTGCAAAGCCCTTTGAACTGCAAGGTCGGTGGTTCAAGCTCACCAGCTGCTCCTCGGAAACCCTGTACAGGGTTGCTGTGGGTCGGAACCTACTCGACGGCACTTAACAACAACAACAATAACAACATATAACCATTGGAGTCCTAGAATGGCCCTGTGGGTTAATATGCCAGACTGCAAAGCCATTTGAACTGCAAGGTCGGCGGTTCAAGCTCACCAGCTGCTCCTTGGAAACTATACAGGGTGGCTATGGGTTGGAACCGACTTGACGGCACTTAACAACAGCAATATAACTAACCATTGTTAACATTTTGTCATATTTTTGTCACTTTTCTTTGTAGTTATATTTATATTTGGCATAAAAATTTTATATAGATTTTGCTTTTTTACTGTTTCAGCTAATGCTATAATTTTTCCTATAGCATTATGAATTCTTCATAAACACAATTTATAATAGCTGCATGTTGCTGTAGGATAAACACTGGACTGGTAACTACAGGGTGGTTCAAATCTAGCAGCTTCTTTTTGGAAACCCTATGCAGGGCTGCTATGAGTCAGAACTATCTATATAGAAAATTTATTCTTCTGAAGAACATTGGATTCCCACTCAGTTTGTTAGGAATCTTTGATAATGTGAGTAATCATCTACTCGTTTTATATGCCTTTAGAGAGTAATTCTGATTTAGTGGAAACAAACAGCATACAAAGCTAGAATGGCAATAGTTGTTTTGCTGGGAAGACAGTTGTTGTTGTTGTTGTTATCTGCCATGGAGTTGGTTCCAACTCATAGTGACCCTGTACAGGGTTTCCAAGGCTGTAAATCTTTACAGGAGCAAAAAGTCTCATCTTTCTCCTGCAGAACAGCTGGGAGTTTCAAACTGCTGACCTTGCGGTTCGCTTCCCGATCGTAACCACTACGCTACCAGAGCTCCTTAGGACCTTGTAAAGTGAAGGTACTAGAATCCCTTCTGGGATCATGGGGAAGTGTGAGTCTGCCACCTCATGATATTAGGCAACATATATGTATCAAATATATACTTTTAACACATAAGTACTATATTGATAAAGCTCACCAGCTACTCCTTGGAAACCGTATACAGGGTCGCTATGGGTCGGAATCGACTTGACAGCACTTAACAACAACAACATCTGCTTTTTTTAGGCATTCTGGCCTTCAATTTATGGTAGCTGTTTTATGTGTTGTAAGGAGCCCTGGTATTGCAGTAGTTAAATGCTCAGCTGCTCACCAAAAGCTGCTCCTCAGGATAAAGATGTGGCACTGCTTCTGTAATGATTTACAGCCTGGGAAACCTTATGAGTCAGATCTACTCAGTCCTAGAGGGTTGCTAAGTTGGAATGAACTCCATAGCAATGGGTCTTTATTTGGTTTTGTAATTTTAGATTCTCATATTCTTGATATTGAGAAACTGAAGTAATATATAAGGGACTTTCAAAAAGTTAGTGGAAAAATGGATTCAAAGATAATTCAAAGATAACTTTTTGAAGCTACTATAATGTTGTTCAGAGTCCTTGTGTGACACTGTGGGCTAATGCGCTGGAATGCAAAGTCGTTTGAGCCACAAGGTTAGTGGTTTCAAGCTCACCAGCTGCTTCTTGGAAACCCTATACAGGGTCACTATGGGTCGGAACGAACTCGACAGCATTTAACAACAACAACATAATGTGCATTCTAGTTTTACTCTTCTATTGACTTAAATGTTTGATTGACAATCTTTATCTGAAAGTGTGAACAATACCTTTCTTTCATGCCACTGTGTAGTATATTCGGAACTGTGTAATGAACAGGACTCTGCCCCACTTTATACTCGTGGAATGCTGCAAGATCAAGAAGATGTATGAACAAGAAATGATTGCTATAGAGGCTGCCATAAATCGAAATTCATCTAATCTTCCTCTTCCTTTACCACCCAAGAAAACAAGAATTATTTCTGTAAGTTTCATCAGTGAACTTTTGACAAACTTAAGGCATTTGATTTTGTTAGCTTGTTGTATACACCTGTTTTCTTTCTTCACTTCATCATCTATTAAGAGCAATGCATATTTGCCAAAATTCCATTACCTTTTGTTTTAAAAATACCTTTCTAGCCACTATTCATTTACTCAGGCGTCATATAAATGTAAATAAATATACCATATATATTTTTCTCTCATTCTTACAGCTTTATTCATATATAATCAAAGAACACTGCACTACACCTATATAAAGCTTGTAACGTTTGATCAATTTTGACACTACAACAAGATAACATTAGTTTTCTTCACCCCAAAGTTTTGTTCCATTTTATAACCTGACCCTTTTCTGTCAATATTCATTAGTTAGTCTGTGATTTCTCAAATTTTATATAAATTAAAGCATACCTTATGTCCTCTTTTTCTTGCCTGGCTTTTTTGGCACAGCACAATTCTGAGATTCATCTTTGTTTTATCAAATTTTTATTATTAATAAATATTCCATTGTATGGATTTATCACAATTTGTGTATCCAATCTTCTGTTGATGAGCATATGAGTTGTTTTTAGTTTGGGGTTATTACAAAGCTGCTGTGAATACTGTGTAAGTGGTGCAGTCACTGTTTGGACACATGGCTTCTTTTCTGTGGGGATATATACTTACAGTTGGAATGACTAGGTCCTATGGTAGGTGTATGTCTAACTTTGTAAGAAATAGCCAAACTATTTTCCAAATTGGTTGTACCATTTTATATTCCAGTTGTTCAGTATCTTCACCAACAATTGGCAAGTGGTTTTTTGCTTTTCAGTGTAGCCATTCTAATGGATATGTAGGTATCTCATTGTGGCTTTAGCTTACATTTCCTTAATCGTGATGGGTCCTGGTATGGCACTATAGAATAAACTTTGAACAGTTAATTGCAAGGTTGCTGGATGAAACCCTCAGAAAGCCTATATAGAGTTGCTGTGAATTGGAACCGACTCGAAAGTACTTAACAGTTATCATAATATTGAACATATTTTCAGGTGCTTATTGACTTTTGTGTATCTTCTTTTTTAAAAGCTTTTATTGTGAATTGAGTGAACCAAATATATTTTTTTAACATTTTTTTGGAAACAAAAATGCCCTCAAATTAGAGATTAGACTCTAAAGTCATCTGTCAGTCTGTTGTACTGTGGTGGCTTATGTGTTGCTGTGATGCTGTAAGCTATGCCACAGGTATTTTAAATACCAGCGGGGTCACCCACGATGGACAGGTTACAAAGACAGACTAGGAAGTGGAGAGACGGACTACCTCTGAAAGTTGAGTCACTGAAAACCTTATGAATAACAGTGGAACACTGTTCAGCACCAGAATATTGTCAGATATAGTGCCAGAAGATGAGCCTATCGGTTTGGAAGTCATTAAAAATATGACTGGGGAAGTGATGCCTCCTCAAAGTATAGCTGATTGTGATGATGTGAATGGACTAAAACCTTCTTGACCTCCTTCATTTGCTGATGGGACACAATTCAAAATGAAGAGAAACCACTGTAAACATCCATTAATAATAGGAACATGGAATGTACAAAGTAAGAATCTAGGAAAACTGGAAATTGTCAAAAAATGACCAAAATGGATGTTCGAAGAGACTCTGAAACTTGCTCTCCAGCGCAGGGGGGCCAAAGCAAATGGAAAAATTGAAGAGGTGCAAGAGCTGAACAGGAAATTTCAAAGATCAGCTCGAGAAGATAAAGCCAAATACTATAATAAAATGTGCAGGGATTTGGAGTTAGAAAACCAAAAGGGCAGAGCATGCTCAGCATTCCTCAAGCTGAGTAAACTGAATAAAGAATTCAGGCATTGACTTGCAATATTGAAGAATTCTATGAACAAAATATTTAATGATGCAGAAAGCATCAAAAGAATATGGTGAGAATACAGTCACTGTATCAGAAAGAGATGGTTAATGTTTAGTCATTTGAAGAGTCAGTGATACTGAAGGAAGAAGTCTAATGCACATTGAAGGAATTGTTAAAGACCTATGCTCCAGGGATTTATGGAATACAAATTAAAATCTTTCCACAAACTGATGCAGCACTGGAGGTACTCACTCATCTACCTGACCAGTGGACCAGAAGAGAATCTTATTTGTGCTCATTCCAAATTGAGGTGGTGACCTATTGGAATGAGGAAATCATTGGATAATATCATTAATATCCCATGTAAGCAAAATTTTGCTAAAGATAATTTAAAAATGGCTGCAACCATAATTGACAGGGAACTTTCAGAGGTTCAAGTTGGATTCAGAAGAGGACATGGAACAAGGAATATCACTGTTGACATCAGATGAATCTTGACTGAAAACAGAGAAGAATACCATAAAGTTGTTTACCTGTGCTTTATTGACTACGCAAAGGTTTTCAGTTATGTGGATCGTTACAGGATATGGACAACATTGCTGAGGATGAATATTCTGAAACACTTAATTGTGTTCATGAGGAACCTGTACATACACCAAGAGACAGTTGTTGGAGCAGAAAAATGGAACACCAAGTGGTTTTAAATTACGGCAATTGTGCACCAGGGTTGTATTCTTTCACCATACTTATTCAATCTATATGCTGAACAGATAATCCAAGAAGCTGGATTATATGAAGAAGAACATGGCATCAGGATATGAGGAAGACTCATTTGCAACCTGCGACATGCAGATGATACAACCTTGCTTGCTTAAAGCAAAGGAGACTTAAAGTACTCACTGATGAAGAGCAAAGACCACAGCCTTTGGGATGGGTTGCATCTCAATATGAAGAAAACAAAAATTCTCACCACTGGACCAATAAACAACATCCATATAAACAGAGAAAAGATTGAAGTTGTCAAAGTCTTCATTTGGCTTGAATCCACCATCAACACTCAATGGAAACAGCAGTCAAGAAATCAAATGATGTATTATATTAAGCAAATCTGCTGCACAAGACCTCTTTAAAGTGTTGGAGAGCAAAGATTTAGTTTAAGGACTAAAGTGCACCTGACTCAGGCCATGATCTTTTCAATAACCTCATATGCATGTGAAAGTTGGACAGTGAATAGGGACACTGTAGAAGAATTGATGTATTAAAAGTACCATGGTCTGTCAAAAGAACAAACCAATATGTCTTGAAGTACAGAGTGCACCTTGGAAGCTAAGATGGCCAGATGTCGTCTCTCATACTAGGACATATTGTCAGCAGAGACCATTCCCTGGAGAAGGATATCATGTTTGGTAAAATGGAGAGTTGGAGAAAAGGAGGATGATCCCTAACAAAATGGCATTGGGACAGTGACAGCAGCGATGGGCACAAATGTAGCACCAATTGTGAAGTTGGTGTAGAACTGGGCAGTGTTTCATTTTGTTGTACATAGGGTCGCTATGAACTGGTACCTACTCAATGGCACCTAACAACAAGTAGTAGAAAAGTTAGATGTTCAGAATTAGTAAATCAACTTGTATGTTTCATTCTGTCAGCCTAGTGATAGAAGTGGTTTTGGTGTAATGTGCCTTTCTTTGTATTACTGAATCCTTTTAGACTTTTAAGTATATTAAAACTACCCCTTTTCCCAAAATGTAATATACTTATATAAAACAAATTTCAAGTTTTTATTCATTGGAAAAGTTACTTATAAAAGTTAACATATAAAATAGTTTTAATCTTAATAAATTATATGTTTAACAATTCCCTTATAATTAAGATACTAAATGTATTCGTATCCTTTATTATTTTAGTGTTATTTCTTTATAGCAGTGGAATGCTGCTGATGTTTTGTCATGAAAACTAAATGCCAGTGGATATGATGTTTAATTTATTATGTGATTTTCAATTATTAATTTAGAATTGTTTTCATTGTTTTATTAATTGATTGGCATGAAAACTAGTAAGATAATGTCATTTTTAGTCTAGACTATTAATTTCTTTCAGTAAAATACTTTATTTTATTCTTTTCCAGCATGTTTGGGAAAATAACCACCCTTTCCAAATTGTCTTGGTTAAGGGAAATAAGCTTAACACAGAAGAAACTGTAAAAGTAAGTACTTACTAAGGTTTGAATTTGTCATCTATGCCGTTATTTGAATTACTCACTGATAAACTCAGTAATATCATATATTGACATTAAATTTCACCAGCATTGACCAAGTATATGATAAATAGAATTATGTATGTGATAAATAGAATTATAGCAATTGTTTGTAACAATACTGAGGATTTTTGTTCTAGTCGTTTAATAGTTTAATAGATTTGCCTTATTTTTTCAGTATATGCTATATAGTAGAAAGTGCATTTTAGATTTGAATTTCAGCAAGTGAAATTTAAGACAAAAGTGAGGGATCACATATTTCTGTGCAAGCTTACCTCCTATCTCATCCTTGCTTAGAACTACATTCAGTCTTCTCTCACAAACCTTTTTTCCTTTCCTTTTAAACGTGCTGAACATTGATAAAATGTAGTACTATTTCCTGGAAGAAAATAAAAAGACACCTAACAAGGCATTTTGTCTGAAAGCACAAAGCATGCATTTCCCTTATTTTGTTTGGCAGGAAATTAAGTGAATAGTTTTGTGATCCAAAATAAAGTGATTCAGTTAGTTTTCAGTGTTTGCTGGCATAATATATTCAGGAACATCTTGTCAAAAATTATCAAAGACTCGCTTTTTGGCATGACTGTTAAAGATTCTTTGGGCAGCTCTCCTTAAAATAAGGACTCTTTTCTCTTATATTTGCAGTTAGATTTGTCTTCTTAATTTTTCTTTAAACTTTTTTATTGTGATTTGGGTAAAAGTTTACAGAGCAGATTGGTTTTCCACTCTAGGATTTTTCTTTCTGATGACTGTGCTTAAGCCCAATTAGCCTCTGTTTTCTATTTCAGTAGTAATTCCATTTTTTAATTTTCATTTTCTTTATTACTTTTCTTCAATTGCAAAAGTATAACATGATTGTTGAAACAAGGAACAAGGCCTAACATGATTAAAGAAAAAAGTTATTCTCTGCACCCCACCATAAATAAGGAACTCAAACTCATCAAGCCTTGTGAGTGTCCTTCATGTTTATACACACATATATAAAAAATGGTTTGGGGATCAGAGGGCTTTGGGTTGTACTGTTTTATCTGTTGATTGGCTGGATTGTTAAAAGAGTGATGACACTATATGCATTATTCTACAACCTGATATATCCACTTTGAAATATATCTTTGATAATTCTTTTAGATTAGTAAGTATTCAAGTAGCATGGAGTAGAGATGTCATTATTAAAGGCAGAAATTACATTGTCATATCTATTTTCAGATTCTGTAGAGTATGGTGTTCAGTGATTATTATGTATACATTGTAATTTACATAGTAATGAAGGAGCAGTACTCTTCCTTCTTCCAACTTTCAGGTTATCCTGTTTGTCTGCTGGAGACAATTTCATTCTTTTTCTGCCTCTTATCTCTCAACAGCCTTTTATTATTCAGTTTATTCCTGAAAAAAGCCAAAGATGCCTTCATTAGATAGTTCATTTTTCTCTCGCATGCTGTGTTTAATTTCTTTTAATTGGTCAGAAAGCTTAAAATCATTTATACTCTGTTTCCAAAGGTCTTCCACCAACTATTTCAAGCTGGACTGATTTTATTGTATGTGGTCATATGTTCATAACGAGTAATAACAGATTTAATGAGATGTTTTATTTAAAGTTTTCCCTCTTAACTCATTTAACTCTTTTTTTTTTTTTTTTT
>NW_006408546.1:16366174-16387871 GCF_000296735.1 Chrysochloris asiatica | reverse complement strand
GAGCCTTCCAACCTTCTAAGTATTCCTTTATATGTGGTTCAGAGTTCTGGGACCATCCTCTGAGCCTGCTTGGTCGGGTATTCTGTGTTGTTGTTGGCGGAGCTCCCTGCTATACATCCACCCGATCCGCCATCTTGTTTGTTCTTGTCATCATTTAACTCTTTTGTTGTCTGTTTTCATTCTTTTTACTTTTTCTCCTTCCTGACCTTGCAAAAGAGGTTGCAGAATTTGAGTGAGTTAAATGCATGTGGCTCCTTCCTCCGTACTCTTAGAGGTCTTTCTCTCACTTGATATTCTTCAGGTCTTAGAAAGCAATTATTGATGTTTTCCTCTTTAGGAATTTGAAAAACTGCACCCACCTCTGCTTGATTCTCCAACTTTTGCGTTTAGCCCTAGGTTTTTTTTTGGTTGCACATAGTCATCCTCAACAACTACTCTTTGTGTGGGGGGGGGCGGAGGGAGGGAGTCATTATTATATATAGATCTATCACACTTTTGCCAATTCACCTTTTTACAGATGTACAACTTAATGACGACAATTACTGTAATTGTCTTCAATTCTTACCCTAACATGATATTTCCATTATTGCTCACCCCTTTTCCTCTGTCCCTCTTGTTCCTAATAAGCACTAATAAAATTTGTTCTCTATGCATTTATCTGTTTTTCTTATATAAGTTGGATCATGTAATATTTGGTTATTTTGTGGTTGACTTATTCCGCTCAACGTAATGTCTTCCAAATCTTTCCATATTGTAGCATTTATCAAGACTTCATATCTCCTGCTGGTAGAGTAGTATTTCATTGAATGAATGTACCACATTTTGTTTATCCATGCATCTGTTGATGGACATTTACGTTGCTTTTAAATTTTGGCAATTATGAATAGTGAGTGCTACAATGAACATTAGTGTACAATTCTCTGCTTGAGTCTGTGCCTTCAAGTCTTTTGGGTCTATACCTAGGAGTGTAATTACTGGGTCCTATAGTTCTACTATTAGGAGCAACCACACTAGTTCCTCAAAATCCTATAAACAGAATTGCCCCATAACCCAGCAACACAACACCTTTTTTAGGTTCAGTTAGTCTCATTTTTTTTTTTTTTAAATAAGAAATCGATATAATGAGATGATGTTGTCCAAGTTAATTGCATTTGAAAGTGATAGTTGTTTTATGGTTCTTATTGACAATTAACATTTCATTTTCAAAATAATTAGGAAAATATGATGTGAAGTGTGTGTCAGTACCCCCTTATTCCATAGTGGTCTATGTTGTCTCTTAAAAATATTAGTACTGTCAATTTCTCATAGTTTAAATACTGAGTACAGCATATAAGATAACGTAATAAGTATTACATCATAAATTATATAAATATATTGCATGCATTATATTAATTATAAATTAATGCATATTTATTAATTTGTTATTAATTAGCAACTTAATAAATTATTAACCAAGTTGATCTGTAAACTTTTACCGAAATCACAATAAAGTGTAAATAAATGAATATGCAAGCAAAAGCGTATTTCCCCCAAATAAAAAATAAACGGGGAAGAGAGCTTGAATGGTCCATTTCTGGTTTTGCTCATTATGTTATTAAATTGAGTTTTGGATTGACTTTGAGTATTTGGTGTTATGTTCAAATAGTAAATTTAGAGCATTTATATTTTTAAATGCCTATTGCATTATAATGGAGTATTCATCAACTAATTACAAGTAGAAAGGAACTTTGGAGTCTACTCATCCATCCCTGCTTAGTCCACTACACAGAACAACAACACAAGGCCCCAAGTAAATGAAGTCAGTGGGAATAGTAGTAGCAGTTATAATCTTGGTTTCTTTAGACCCTATTTATATCTTTGAAACAAATTTTAAAAAAAACCAACCCACTGCCATCCAATCAATTCCAACCCCTAGTGACTGTATGGGCAGAGTAGAACTTCTCCACAGGGTTTCAGATACTAAGGGACTAAATTTTGTAAGAGCAGATATCATCATCTTTCTCCTATAGATTCGCTGGTAGGTTCAACTACTGACCTTGCAGTTGTTAGCAAACCAGTGCTTAGCCCATTGTTCCACTAAGTACTCCTTTTATACCTTTGATCCCCTGGCAGTTTGGACCAGTATGAAATTTTCTAGCTCTGTTTAGTAATTGTAAAACAGGTTAAACTAATTGCAGTTTAAGTGAATAGTTTACTTATTACATCAATCAACATTAGTGTACAAGTGTCTGATTGAGTCTGTGTAAAAAATAGGTTTCCCAAAAGTTGGTGTGTTTTTCCTCTCATTGTGTGTCAGTGGTTTATAATTCTGTATTTCTGTTTGTACAGGTTCACGTCAGGGCTGGTCTCTTTCATGGTACTGAGCTCCTATGTAAAACCATCGTAAGCTCAGAAATATCAGGGAAAAATGATCACGTTTGGAATGAATCACTGGAATTTGATATTAATACTTGTGACCTGCCAAGAATGGCTCGATTATGTTTTGCTGTTTATGCAGTTTTGGATAAAGTAAAAACGAAGAAATCAACTAAAACTATTAATCCCTCTAAATATCAAACCATCAGAAAAGCTGGAAAAGTGGTAATGATATATTAACTTATGAAATTTAAAAAAAATACAATGAAATAATTTTTAGACCCTTTGAAATAATTGAATAATATAAGTTAAGTTGTATCATGTAAATTTGGTGACTTAGAACTGTCGTCAACACAACAATCAATCTCTGTTTTTAATGTTCTTCTTTTTCGGTTCTGGCAATTGTTATTATATATATATGCTATAAGTTTTATATTACAAGTGTGAAACTCTCATTTAGAAGATAAAGAAGACACTTAAAAACTACAGTTCCACAGTCCCTTTAACAGATTCTAGGGTCCAGGTGTATCTGACAATTTAGAAAATTGTATATTTTAGAAAGCTCATAGATTGTATACCTCATTTAACAGGTAGGGAGTATAAACTTATAATCAAACATTAGTACTTACATTTTGGGGGGATGAAGATAGCAATTTTGTGCATTTAAAATATGTAGCATACATTTGTATATACAAGGGGGCTTCAAGACTTCAAGGAAAATTTTCATTATCTTTTCATTTTATATTTCCATGTTTTTTTTTAAAACTCCCTTGTATTTTTCTATGCAAACCTGTATCTAATTTTATTCTTAACATGAGAATATAAGTAGTATTTCCTCTGGATATCATATATTCTTCTGAAAACATTTTTTTTTAATGGCTGAAAATGTAATAGATGGGTTAGTTACTTAGCGTTTTTCCTTTTGCTGGTATAGAGTTTTACTCAAATAATTTGAATATAAGGTTTTTTTCATACACTGTGGCCAAATTGATACATCTGTTTAAATGTATATACGAGATTCCTGTTATTCATTGTTTGGTTTTTAGAGATACAAAATAAATTTTACACTACAGAGAGACTCTGCTTCCTCCTGCATAAAGATTTATATAGGCTGAAAACTTGTGTAGTATATGGCTTGATCTTACATCACGTATTTTCTTGACTAAAAAATTCTTATCATTTCCAATGGCTGTAAAATAAGTAGTCTATTTTATATATATACTATTTTATTGTGAGGCGTTAAATAGGTTTTGCCACTGATCATTTCTTCATGTCTATCTTATTCTCATTTTGGATGATTTTATTTGATTTCTAGAACTAATATTTTTGAAACAAAGGGCATGAGCGTGTTTACACCTTTAATTTCCTTCTTAACATTTTTATGCATTGATATCATTTTTCAACAGCATTATCCTGTTGCCTGGGTAAATACAATGGTTTTTGACTTTAAAGGACAGTTGCGGTCTGGTGACATAATATTGCACAGCTGGTCTTCATTTCCTGGTAAGATTTATGTCCTTATCTTTAGCATGAAAGAGTAACATTTTTGCACACTGAGTATGAAATGTTTTTTGTGACTTATCATTTTTTCAATTCAGTAAAGAAACCTTCATTTCATATCTTTATTGTTTGTCCTAAAATTGTTGTTGTTGTTGTTGTTGTCATGTGCCGTGGAGCCGGTTCCAACTCATAGCGACCCTGTACAGGGTTTTCAAGGCTGTAAATCTTTACGGGAGCAGAACGCCTCATCTTTCTCCCACGGAGAAGCTGGTAATTTCGAACTGCTGACCTTGCGTTTCACAGCCCGATTCATAACCACTATGCTACCAGAGCTCCTTTTATCCTAAAATATGTTTCCACAAATTGTTTCTTAAATATACTCGAGAGTTCTTCTATGAGGTAAATGGATTTATCCTCACTTTAAAGATGATGAAAACATCTAAGGCAATGAATTGCTGGTCCTGGAAACTCAGGACCATAGTCTCAGGTGACAACCAGGGTCAATTGACACAGCATAGTTCAAAAAGACAATGTTCTGCATCCTACTTTGGTGAATAGCATCTGAGATCTTAGAAGCACACAAGCGGCAGTCTAAGGTACAACTGTTGGTTTCTCCATGTACACAAGAAAGAAGAGCGATGAGAATTGCAGATGCTTGGAATCAGTTAGTTCAATGGAACATGTGAATATCAATCTCCACGACTCTGAGACCTAGATAGATGGTGCCCAGGTAATTCTGAAAGGAATTGCATTAGAAGGTCCTAGATACAGTGGTAAACAATGTGGAGCAAAAGTCAAAATTATAAAAATACCTCAGGCTTACTGGTCAGAAAGAAACTGGAAGAGCCCAAGACTTTTTTCCTCAACTACCTTCCGATCTGAAAAGGAGCTCTCACTCTTCATGACTCAGTTTTCAGCCAAGCAGTAGATAGATATATAGAAAGGACAACTACACTAGTAAGATATGCTCACAATGGAATGGTCAGTCATTGAAAATCAAAAGGACAACATTTGCCTAAGGACCAAGTTGAGAAGGGATGGTAAGGTGGGTGCAATGTAAATAGGAACCACAGGAAGGAAGTGGGATAACTTGTTGCATGGAGGGGATTGCAATCATTGAGTTGAAACAATGTATATGTAAAATTGATGCTCTTGTCTGTAAAGCTATTCTCAATTCACAATACAAAGTTTAAAAATAAATAAAGACGAAAGTGAGAATCAGAGAGAATAAATAAATTAGTCAATATTCGGTTCAAACCTAGGATTTGATTGAAGGACTGCCTGACTTGTTATTCTACACTTCTTTCTGAGATGTTGGAATTTTTAGTTTAAACTCTGTCTTATATGTCAGTGATGGTTGTGTGCCATCAAGTTGATTCCAATGCCTAGTGACCTAGCATAGGGTTTCCAAGGTTGTAAATCTTTACAGAAGCAGAAAGCCTCATCTTTTTGCCACGGAGCAACTGGTAGATTCAAACTGCTAACCTTGTGGTTAGTAGCCCATTTCATAATCCAGTATGATACCAGGATTCCTTGTTTTATGAGTAACTGTGATTTTCTTTTTTGTGTATGTCTTCAAAGTTTAATATGTTTAATAAAGTTGTAACCTTATTTGAATTTTTAAATTACTTTAGTAGTGATAAATTTTGGAAATGTCCATGTATTAGCAGTATCACATGCAGAATTATTTTTGGAAGATCAGTTATCTCTTGACAGACTTGTAAACTCACGTTTCACTATTTTGTATGAGTGTATGTCATCTCTTTCATATGTTTCTAGTAATTTGTTGTTAATCCTTTATATCTATCCTAACTATAGAAAAACTGTATACATATGATATATTTCTTATATGGAACTCTCGTTTCACCGTGGAGTAAAAATTGTTTAGGTCAGTACTGTAGTTTTATCGAAAAAAATCTTAATATAGACTTGTATTTAATGTTCTCTAGAATCAATTAACTTGACTAATAATTTTAATTAAATTGACAGTATTTAGTTGCTTTTACTTGGCATCCCATTAACCTGACTTCATGTCTAAGAAAGTATAAGATGAAAAGTAACTAGTGAATACAATTAGCTTTTTCCAAAGAGATGGATTGGCCAAGTGGCAGCATCAGTGGGCGCAAGCGTGGCAAAAATTGTGAGGTTGGCCCAAAATTGGGCAGTGTTTCATTTGGTTATGCATAGGGTCGCTATGCATGGGTAGTGGCTCAATGACACCTAACAACAACAACATATTAATTTTAGAATTGTCAGATTTATCCAAGTAAGGGCAAGCAAGAAACAACTGAACTATAATCCATTAAATAGTTTCTGTGAGTCTTTCCAAAAATTTTTATGTATGTACTAGGAAATGCCAATGTAGATGATTATTTTTCTATTTTTATTAAATAACATATGGAATAGTAGATGATGTGCAGTGTTCTGTACTTTGCTTTTCTCACCTTCTTTGTCTGCATATAGAACTTTTTTTGGTTGTTTTTTTTTTTTTTATTAAAGCAGTATATTGTCTTTTGATAATTTAAACAGTGCTGTAATGAGTATCCTTCTTTATATGCAGGTATATTTCTAAATGTCAGTTTATTGAATTAAAAAAAAAAACTTTTTTTTTGGTAACACATACTACTCTTCAGTGAGTTTGCATCAAGTCTTTGCTTGGAGTGTGTTAAGCTTTTTTGTTTGTTTGTGTATTTTGAGGCTGCTTATAAGAAGGCCATAAGGCTAACATTTGATTTTAGATGGGTTTGCAGTCAATGCAGTAAATAAGTATAATGCTACTGGAGAGCACAGTCTGGCATTTTAATATGCTGAGAAATCAGTTCTTGAGTTATATAAATTGTGAGACTTACCACCACCCAGGTGATGATTGAATATATGAAATGACAAAATATTAAATGAGATGAGCAAAGGATTAAGAAGCTAAAATTGTAAATACTTTGTAGATATTTTCTAGGTTTCGGAGATAATTCTGTGTGTGTATATATTCTGGACTTAATATTTTTTTCACAGAAGGCGTGGCGCGAGCTGCTGTGTTCTAATAAATAAAAAGAGAAACTAGTTTGGGAGGGTGAGCTTAGGTTGGACTCTTAACTTTGTTTTCTCATTTTGAATTTAATCTCCTACAGTTTCCATATCAGTGAACTAAGAAAGTTATTTTAGAGGCGCTCCAAGGTTTTCTGACAATGCTGAAATTCTAAGGTCCCATGCACATTTCTGTGAATGAACTATGTTTAGGGTGATAGAGGATGAGGAAGGAGTGCTCTAAAGATGAGTCCAGTTGGTGAAATTAAAGGAATACCACTTGAATGGAGTATTAACAGAAACAACCTGAGAAGGTGTAACCATGTCAGCAGTTAACAGAATAATAAAGGAGAGTTAACAATTAGATATGGTGAAAAGAATATCATTGGTGGTCAAAATTATCCGTTTAAAAGTAATTTGTTTTAGTTTAGTTTCAAAACATTAAGAATCAAACTAATTTATATGTTTCAGATGAACTTGAAGAAATGTTGAATCCAATGGGAACTGTTCAAACAAATCCATATACTGAAAATGCAACAGCTTTGCATATTAAATTCCCAGAGAATAAAAAACAACCTTATTATTATCCTCCCTTCGATAAGGTAAGCTAGTTTTTAAAAGACCATTATCTGTGAAATAATTATACTTACTCTCAACTGTGTATGTTTATAGTTAAGCTCTGTATGTCTGCTTCTCTGTCAAAACTTCATGTACATTGACAACTTGGTTTACTGAAATACCACTGATTAGGGAGCCCTTGAACTTCCTTTACTTTTGGCTTTATCACTGACCAAGGCATTTCTGGAGTTCAGTTTTCTCATTTATCTAAATTGTTCTCTGAAGTTCTGTTCAATGTTAAAAGGCTACAGATATATTCACATGTAAATGGTTTAATGAAACACACCATCATGGTGCTTCAGAAATTTTAGAACAGAATCATTGTGCTAAAATTTGGATTCAAAGACTAAATCATTTAAGTTGTATGTTAGTAGTAAGACCTTGCCATGTTACCATGATTTTTGTAGAATCTCTAAAAAGGACTTTCATGTCTAAACATTTTCTTGTTGTACAAGCTGCATATCTAAATAATAGATTATCTGATGGGGGCTGAAAATTGGAGCTGTAATAAATTACATGCTCAGAGACCTAAATTCTTGCATGCTTACTCTTCAAGTTAGGGTATCCTTGTTTCAGGTATGATTGGTGCTGATTTTTTTTTTTTTTTTTGAGGAAATTTTTAAAGAAATTCTCAGAAAGTAGACAGTGAGTTTATTTAATTGTACTTCCTTAATCCATTTGAGAACAAACTACTCTTAAAATCTGATATAATAAATAATCTGTATATTTATTTATCCACTTGAAAGATTTTGGGTATTTTAATGTTCAACACTACCATACCTTTGTAGAACAGATATTTTTAAGCATTTTGCAAATAAAATTTGACCCAGTGTTTCTTTTTTTTTTTAAATTTCAATCTTTCCAGAATTATATTTTCATTTCAAGTTCTTCTGTAATGTTTTTCTGACTAATAATATTCAAGTAAATTCAGAGGTTGTTAAAATAGAAAACCAAATATACCAAGAACCATATATTTTCATTGTGGTAGTAGTGGTGTGCCATGGAGTTGGTTCCAACTCACAGAGACCCTGTGTAGGGTTTCCAAGGCTGTGAATCTTTACGGAGAGAAAACCTCATTTTTTTCCTGTGAAACAGCTAGTAGTTTCGAACTGTTAACCGTATGATCAGCAGCCTGACTCATAGTCCCTTATGTCTTCAATGTAGTCAATAGAAAAAGGTTCATTTTGACTTATCTATGACATTTATGCCATGGCTTTAGTTATCCCCTTGTTGTTAAGTGTCTTCAAGTCGATTTGAGTTCATAGCCATCCTGTTTCCAAGGAGCAGCTAGTAAGCTTGAACCACCAACCTTGCAGTTCATACTGACCTTGCAGTCCAGTGTATTAACCTGCTATACCATACCAAGGCTCCAGTTATTTTCTAGATAGGAATTTATCTATCTACAGTTGATATTTATGATACATTTAATTGTCTAGTCTTTGATTCTTACGGTATATATTCACTTATCAGTTATAGTTTCTTTTGGATCGAGTATGATGCTTTTAAAAGGAGTTTTAAAATGTACATAATTTATTAACTCCTATGCAAATGTAAATATTTAATTTTATATAATTCAAGAAAAATTGAGTATCTTTTTAATACTCTGTTTGGCTTAGTAACAATTAGGAGACAAAGACTTTTCACATTACTTTCAAAATCTCCACATCATTTCTTACTTGCTTGAGAAACTAATATAACTCAATATTTCCTTTCATTTCTATTCATATGTCTTTTATATTTGGTTGTTTTCCATACTTGTTTTAACAAGAACTTGATATTATAACAAGATGGGGTTAATTTCTGCATAGATTTTCCACATAGGTTTGTTGCATTTTTAGCTAGAATTCTCCCAAGTTCTGTGTAACCAGTCATCGTGCTATATGTGTTGTCAAACAGGACGCTTAGCAAGAGAATGGAAGTTCATAAATCAATACCTATGTATCCGTAATCTTTAAACTAGAAGATAATTGTTGTATATTATTAAGATCACTTCCTCTTAATGAAGGTATAAGGAGTAGAAAGATCATAATAGGCTGCCTAGCTGTCCTTGATAGAGCTCTGTATTTTTGACTTTTCAAATGAATTGTTTTTGGTTATAGTTTAGTTTTGGTTATAGTATAGTTTATATAATAATTGAATATTATCACAAAAAGAACATGGATCTTTTGATTCTTTATATAGATTCACATCTTTTCAACGATTAGGGCCCCTTTCTTAATGATTTTAAAAGACTTTTTCAGGGTTTTTGTTAGTATTATGTTTGCTTTTTGTATTTGTTAATTGAAGAAAAACATTATGAAAAATACTGTACATTTATTAATAACCCGTTTAAACTTTTTTTAAAACAGATTATTGAAAAGGCAGCTGAGATTGCAAGCGGTGATAGTGCTAATGTATCAGTAAGTATCAAGGGTTTAAAATGTGGTTTGTTTTTTGTTTTGTTTTTCTTGTTAAAGTGTTATGAGCTAGGTTAGGTAACTATATCTTGTTTAAGGGAGTGCATTTATAGAAGCCTGTCGCTCAGATGTAAAAGCAGTTTGTTAGTGTACGTGAGTATGGGCATAATCATGTGTTTTCAATGGTAGCTCAGTTTATAAGTGGTCTGTGTTCAACATTTTAATAAAAACACAAGTTCAACAGTTACTCTGTAAGGGATGCTGTCGCACCTCAAAGATGAGCAATATATTTACTTTGTAAACGGTACCCAGTTTATTGAAGAGGCTGTGATTTTCTCTCTCATGTTACAGAGTAGTTAGTTGTAAGTCATGCCAGGTTCTACAGTATATATAGCCAGGTTTCTTCCACATTGGTCATCTAGGATGCTTTAAATGGTTTAATAGTTGCTGTCCAAACTTCTTCTGTCACTACGGTTCAGGCAGCAGGCACAGAAAAAGTCTAAAGGATACTGTACCTTGTTCTGTTTTCCGATATCATTAGCATGCTTTACTTATGCTTACACCCCACTGGCCAGAACTTAACTGCAAGTGAGGTTGGGCAGTGCAGGCATTAGCTTGTCAGTCATGACTCCAATTAAGAGATTATAGTGCTAAAGGAAGAAGGAGAAGATGGATATTGAGGGATAAACAGCAATGACTGCCACACTTACTGGGTTTTATTATTTCTGCCAAGACTACAAAATGTATTACTTTGTTAACTTGGCTTACAATTCATATATTTCTTCCATTTTTTGACTTTCTAGTCTTAAAACTTTGATAAGTTCAAATCTGATACTTGCTGTTGTTGTTTATCCCCTGTGGCTTTGGTTCCGACTCATAGCGACCCTGTACAGGATTTCCGAGGCTGTAAATCTTTATGGGACTTGAAGGCCTCTTCTTTCTCCCACAGAACAGCTGGTATTTTGAACTGCTGACCATGAGATTAGCAGCCCGATTTGTAACCACTACGCTACCAGAGCGCCTCTAGCATCCCTTTTTTTGTTGTGCTTTGCTTCATTGTGCTTTGCAAATATGCTTCCCCACACACACAAAATTGAAGTTTTGTTTCTGTAAACCTAAATCTGCTCTAAATATGAAGTCTTTGCTTTAAAAAAACACCGCCATTAGTCATTGTTGTTGTTAAGTGCCGTTAAAAAAATCTGTTTTGACTCAAAACCTGTATAGGGTTTCTGAGGAGCAGCTGGTGGCTTTGAACTACTTACTGTGCAGTTAGCAGTCCACTACCTATCCTACAGCATCGCCCCAGGACTTCTTATTCATTAAATACTTACTAATTAAAACCAGGAGTCCTGGTGTGGTGCTGCAGGTTAGTGCTCTGGACTGCAAGGTCAGCAGTTCAAGCTCAGCAGTCGTTCCATGGAAACTCTCTACAGGGTCACTATTAGCCACAACCTTTAGCTGGAACTTTCTCAACGGCACTTAACCAACATCAACAATTAAAACTACAATGTGATACAACTTCACATCCATTAGTGTGGCTATTAAAAATAGCAAATGTTGGGAAGAAGTCAACAAAATTCTTGTTCATTGCTGATGGAAATGTACATGCATACCTTTTTGTGTTGTACCCCGCTGTGTTGTGCTTCACAGATAATTACAGTTTTTACAAAGTGCCATTTGCAGCAAGCATGCGTTGAACAACTTATCAACATCATTTTTCCAACAGCATGTGCTCTTTTCGTGTCTTTGTGTCACATTCTGGTAATTCTCAACTGAGCTTCACCCTTTTTCATAATGCTATTGTACACTTAATGGACTATTGCACAGTGTAAACATAACTCTTATAGCAACTGGGAATCTAAAAGATTTGTGCAACTACTTTATTGTGATATTTTATTGAGGGGTCTAGACCCAAACATGCAAACATATCCAAGATATATATCCATTCTATTCTCTTGTCATCAGGTTACAACTTTTAAGCATCTTAAGCAAAACCATTTCACCCATAAATGATAATGATATTGGGGCTCCAAGGCAAAATGTATGTAGTATATTTTTCTCATTTGGTTCTAATCACAAAATCAAAGCGTTCTTTCATGCTAACTAGTTGGAGAAATGTCTGGCTTAAGTTGTCTTCTGATTTTTTGTTGTTGTTATTAAGTGCTGTTGAGTCGGCTCCAACTCATAGCGAGCCTGTATAGGGTTTCCAAGGAGGTGCTGGTGGCTTTGAACCACCAACTTTGTGGTTCACAGTCTAGTGCTTATCTTACTGACCACACCAGAAGAGTTCTCAAAATTTTTTCTATTAACTCCTCTGCGTTGAGTTATTGACTATAAATATTTAAAGGGCAACACTCTTTAAGAAAACAAAGCAACTTCATTATAGATTGTTGTTGTTTTTGTTGTTAAGTGCCATCAAGTTGGTTCTGACCCATAGCGACCCTGTATAGGGTTTCTGAGGAGGGGCTGGTGAGCTTGACCCACCGACCTTGAGGTTCAAACGACTTTGCAATCCAGTAGTATATTAACCCACAGTGTCATAGCAGGACTCCATTAGTATAGATTAAATTTAGGCAATTACTAAAACAAGCAATTAAAATTTAAGCTTAGGATATAATACTTGTATAGATTTTGATCCCTCTATCTGGTTATCCAAAGGAGCTGTGGTAGCATAGTGGTTACGAATCGGACTGCGAACCTCAGGGTCAGCAGTTCGAAACTACCAGCTGTTCTGGAGGAGAAAGATGAGGCTTTCTGCTCCCGTAAAGATTTACAGCCTCGGAAACCCTGTACAGGGTCGCTGTGAGTTGGAACCCACTCCACGGCACATAACAACAACAACATCTGGTTATCCATTATCCATATTACTACTATTTCTTCTTTTCTTTAAATTTTCTTATTTCGTTGTTCTTAATAGTGTTTCTTGAATCTCTCTGAGGCATAAATTGACTCATGCTATTTTTAAGTATGATTTTATATACCAGATTTAAATTAGAGGGTTTCTAGGTCACTGTAGCTGCAAAAAGTGTTCTTGCTCAGGTCTGACATAGTAGTTTTGTTGTTTGTTTATTTTTCTGTTAAATTAAGCACATAGTATAATTAATCAATTATGAAATCAGAATGAAAACGTCTTTTCTGTTATCTCCACATATTTTCCTTCCTCAGAGTTAGCTGTAAACCATTTAGTTCGTAGCTATAAAAATATGCATTTGCATTCCTTTATGTGTAATTATCTACATCTTTAAAAAATAGGAGATAGTTTTGTATAAATTAAATAAATAAAACCCATTGCTATTGAGTCCGTTTCCATCCTCTGGGGACCCCATGTGTGTCAGAGTAGACCTGTGCTCCATAGTGTTTTCAGTGGCTGATTTTTTGAAAGTACATTGGCAGAACTTTTCTCTGAAGCATCTCTGGCTGGATTCAAACCTGTAATCTTTTGTTTTTCAGCCAAGAACACATTGCTGTTTTTACTACCTAGGTACTCTTATATAACCCTAACCACTATTTCCAGATCTTTTGCATCATCTCAGAAAGAATCTCTATACCCATTAACTGTATACCCAGTAACAATAACTCTTCTCTTCCCCCTCACCCCTCACATCCAAACCCCCAGCCCTTGATAACCTCTATTCTACTTTCTATCTCTGTGATTTTCCTATTATTAATTTGCCAATTATTGTCCTTTTGTTAACATAATGCCTTCAGGTTTCATCCATATTGTAGCAAGTATAAAATCTTCATTGCTTTTCATGGCTAAGCAATGTTCCATTATATGGAGGAGAGGGGTTTCAAAAAGCTCGTGGAAAAGTTCCATTATATTTTGTGTGTGGGGGCGTGTGCTCTCCTCTTAACTTACTGAGTGGGTGAGTGAGTTAGTGAGTGAAGACTTACAGAACAGATCATCTGTTTTGCACTATGTTCCATCTTACTGAGTGCACTTTCCCTAATGTTACATCACGTATCCTCACTTTGTTTTTCATTTCCATTTCTCCTCTTTTCCCAATACTTCTAAATTTTGCCTTTAGGTAAATACTGCCCTTTTGATCTTGAATGGTTTTCATTGTCTTTCAAATCCATTTTCCCACAAACTTTTTGAAGCCCTTTCTTTATATATATATATAAAAGGATTGCTCTGGTAGTGTAGTGGTTACGAATCAGGCTGCAAACTGAAGGTCAGCAGTTCGAAACTACCAACTGCTCCATGGGAGAAAGATGAGGCTTTCTGCTCCTGTAAAGATTTATAGCCTCAGAAACCCTGTTCAGGGTCGCTATGGGTCAGAACCAACTCCACGGCGCTTAACAACAACAACTATATATATACACACATATACCATATTTTCTTTACCTGTTTATCTGTTGATGGACGCTGGATTGTTTCCACCTTTGGGCTTTTGTGAATAATGGTACTGTGAACTTTGGTGTGCAAGTTTCTCTTTGAATCTCCACTTTCACTTCTTCTGTGTATATCTAGGACTGGAATTCCTGAGTCCTGTAGTAATTCTGTGTTTAAATGTTTAAGAAACCATCACATTATTTCCCACAACAGCTATTGTAGTTTACAGGTATACCTTGGAGATATTACAAGTTTGATTCCAATCCACCACAATCAAGTGAGTCCACATGGTTTCCCAGTTCCTATAAAAGTTAAGTTTAGACTGGTGGGGCACTGTAGGATAAGCACTTGATAGTTAATTATAAGGTCGGCAGTTTAAACCCATCAGCCATTTCTCAGAAGCTTTATACAGCTCATAACAATTGTTGTTATGTGTTGTCGAGCCAGTTTTGACTCACAGAGACCCTGTATAGAGTTCCTGAAATAACTAGTGGGTTTGAATTGCTGTCCTTGCAGTTACCTACCCACCATGCTAGGGCTCAAGTAGCATTATGTAAAAGCTTGAAATATTGTGAGAAAGAGATACACAAAGTGAGCACGTGCTGTTGGAAAACTGGTGCTAATAGACTTGATCAACTCAGGGTTGCCACAGACTTCAGTTTGTAAAAAATGCAACATCTGTGAAGCACAATGAAGTGGAGCATAATACAGGGTACGCTTGTACATTCTCACCAGCAATGGACACTTCTCAGCTAGACTTGCTGTTTTTAGTAATAGTCCTACTAGTAGATTTGAAATTGTATCACACTGTGGTTTAAATTAAGAGTTTCTCTAGTGACTAATTAAGTTGTTTTTTAAAATAGAAATCATCTTTTAGAGAAATTTTAGGTTTACAGGAAAATTGAGCAAAAAGTACAGATCATTCCATATCTGTTTATCTTATTATTAACATCTTGCATTTGTTTGGTACATTTGTTACAGTTCACTAACCAATATTGTTACATTGGTATCAAATAAAGCCCGTAGTTTGCATTAGGGTTCATTCTTTGTATTTTACCATCTAAATTTTGACAAATGGCACAGTCTTATATTCCCCATTAGAGTACTTTACAGATAATTTCATTGTGTTGTAAATCCACATTTTATCTATTTATTCTTTACCCATGCCAGCCTTTGACAGCCACTGATCCTTTCACCTTCTCTGTGACTTAGTTGAGAATAGGTTACATCCCTTTATAAGATGATGATAAATTAGCTTGCAAATTCTGTATATGTGTATTCATCACATTACTTTAGCCTTAACTTACTAAGGGATTTAACCTGTTTTTAGCATTTTAAAAAACAATTGGTCGTCAAAGTTCTTGCCATTTGCAAAATAGGAAAAATGCATTTTTTGTGTGTGTATGATTAGGATCATGCAGTTGGGAATTTTTTATCTTATCCTTTGGATCTCACCCTGGGGTTATTTTGCTCTTCCCTTCTCCCACTTTTGAGTCCATTTAGCAAGGATGGTGCTTCAAACCCAACAACCACTCTGTAGGAGAAAAATGAGGTTGTCTATTCCCATAGACCCTCAAAAACCTGTTTTTGCTGTGAGGCAGAGTCAACTCCATGGCATTGTGTTTGTGAGAGATTCTTGGCTATCACAACCAGCAGGGAGGGTGTGTGCTGGCATTTATTGCATGTTAGTCAAAAGTGCTGCTAAATGTCTTAACAATGCACAGGGCAGTCCTCCACAACAAAATACCAGTAGCACTTAAGGTGAGAAACCATGTTCTAATCTAAAACATGAAAGCTGTAAGTGAAATTTGTCTTCTTTTCTTCCTTTTATTTTGGGGGGAAATGCAGGTAATAGCTCTCCATTTAGTTCAGAGGTTCTAGTAATCTACCTAGAATGTTTTCTTAGTAGAATGTCTTGGAAACTTTGCAGCCTTCAACTATAGGGAAAGGACATATGAGCCATGCTTTTTTTCTTTTTAAAATTGATTTCAAATTTACTTAAACCTTTGAGGAAGAATACAGATATTCCCCAAAACTCTCTACTCAGCTTTCCCACCTGTTAACATTTACCATTTTTGTTTTATCATTTTGTATGTTTGTATTCAGTTTTGTAATATTTTGATATTTGTGAATTTATAGAGGTTTGTTTTGTGGTCTAACGCATGGTCTATTCTGGAGAATGTTCCATGTGCACTAGAAAAGAATGTGTATTGTGCTGTTGTTGGGTTGAATGCTCTGTACACATCAATGAGGTCCAGTTGGCTGATTGTGTTGCTTAGTTCTTCTGTGGCTTTGTCAAGTTTCTTTCTGGTTGTTCTATCCATTTTTGAAAGCAGTGTGTTAAAATCACCTACGATTATTGTAGATTCGTCAATTTCTTCAAATCTATTAGAGTTTGCTTTATATATTTTGGAGCTCTTTCTTTGGGAGCATAGATATTTATTATGGTTATGTCATCTTCTTCATTTGTCCCTTTAATCATGAGATAATGTCCATCTTTATCTATTATGCTGGTTTTTGCCTTAAAGTTTATTTTATCAGCGATTAGTATGGCCATTCCTGTTTATTGTTTTGTTTTTTTCCTTAAATTTTTTTTGTGAATTATGTGATAGTTTAAATGGGAGAACATTAGTTCTACATTCATTCTATCATATATCGTCTCATCGCCATGGTTACAATCCCCTCCATGCAATCCTTCCCCCGTACCCCCCAGGTCTTCAGCACATAGTTGCTTTCCTTCTCTGGATCTAAAGTCTCCAGCTGCTCCATCACTCCACGTCATCATCTCTGGCTCCATTTCAGGCATTACTGCTTCTCTGGGTAGGATCCCACTCTCTGCTCTTCTCCCTTGATGGTCCTAGGGACCTCCACTCCTAGACTGAAAAGTTAATCACTCCCCTCCTTGCTATAAAATGTCTACCTTTACATTTCCGATCCTCACAGTCAGTCCTGATAACAGTTAATCACTATTGTATCACAAGAGACCCATCTGCATTTCATTGCATCAGCCCCGCCTAGTCAGATTGAATACTACTCACTGGAGATTCTACCTTCCTCCAGGCTCCTGTTTGTTTTTCATTGCAATTAGCTTGTTTTATTTTTTTCCATCCTTTGACTTTTAATCTATGTTTGTCTCTGTGTGTAAAATGTGTCTCTTGCAGACAGCATATTGAAGGATCTTGTTTTCTTATCCATTCTGCCACACTCTGTTGTCTCTTAACTGGTACATTTAATCCATTTACATTCAGTATAATTTTCGATAGGTATGGATAATTGCTGCCATTGTGTTTGTTTTTTTGTGGTGTTGCTGCTTTCTTTGTTCTGTGTGTCTTCCTTTGCTGAGTTCATGCTTTTTGTGTTCTTTCTTGTGAGTTTCCTCATTAATACTTCCATGTTCTTCTTGTATTTTTATTTTCTTGGTATGTTGTGTAGTGTTAATTTTCTTTGAGGTTACCCTATATTCCCTTAACTTTTCCTTCTATTTAGTGCAGTCTGTTTTATCCTGTAAGGAGCTCTGGTAGCGTAGTGGTTACGAATCGGGCTGCTAATCTCACGGTCAGCAATTCGAAATTACCAGCTGTTCTGCAGGAGAAAGATGAGGCTTTCTGCTCCCGTAAAGATTTACAGCCTCAGAAACCCTGTACAGGGTCGCTATGAGTTGGAACCGACTCCACGGCACATAACAATAGGAACAAATTTTATCCTGTAATCTACCTGACCTTCTCACCATCTGGATCTCTGTTACTATGTGTATACCTTCTTTCACATTTTAATTGTTTGGGTCATAGACTGACCTCCCAGATTCTCTGAATTTGTTCTTATAGTTTTCTTCTGTTCTGGACTCTTCCATCTTATCAATTTAGTTCTGGGAGGTGCTGCCACATATGTCAATCTCTAGTTGTTGTCTGTTCTTGTTGGTTCTCAGTCCACAGAACTCCCTGTAGGATGTTTTGTAGTGCAGGGTTGGCTTTAGCAAAATCTCTTAGCTTCTGTTTATTCTGGAATGTTTTGATTACACCATTATATTTGATTGATAGCTTTGTTGGATAAAGGATTCTTGGTTGACAGTTTTTTACTTTCAGGGGTTTATATATGTCTCATCATTGCCTTCTTGCTTGCATGGTTTCTGCTAAGTGATCAGAGTTTAATCTGACTTGCTTGCCTTTGTATGTAACATTTCTCTTTGCTCTAGCTGCTTTCAGGATTCTGTCCTTATCTTTGATTTTAGAGAGCTTGATTATGATATGTCTTGCTGATTTTCTTTTGGGATCTGTCCTTCCTGGTGTTCGTTGAGCTTCTTGAATGTGTATCTTTTCTCTTTTCAGGATGTTAGAGAAATACTCATACAGCATTTCTTCAGCTATCTCCTCTGTGGACTTGTGTGATTCTTTCTGTTCTGGAATGCTGATAATTCTTAAGTTATTCCCCTTCATGTTTTCGAACATGAATCTTAGACCCTCTTCAGAATTTTTTATCCTCTTTTCTGTTTGCTCTTCTATCTTAGTAGTATTGAGAGATTTGTCTTCCAGCTCACTGCTTCTGCCTTCCATCTCTTCTGCTCTACTCCTTTGCCTTTTCAGTGTATTATCTGTTTCTCATATTCTACTATTGATCATTTGGACCTCTTTCTGTAGGTTTTGAATTTTTCCAATGGTGTATCTATCTTATTTGATTGTTCCTGTAGTGTTTTCCTGACTTCTTCCTTATTTTTCTCAACTCCATTGTAAAGTATTTTGAAATATTTTCTGAATTCCTTCTCAGGCATTTCCAAGGCCTGCCCTACTTCCAGTATGTAGTCTAGGTCTATCTCTAGATCATTAGTCTCAGACAAAAACAACAAAAAGCAACAATAGATTGGATACTGTAGTCTATAATCGCAGAAAAGGGAGAGAAGAAAAAAATCTTTAGTTTAATATGAGTATGACTTTAATGTCCTCTTTCAACTTCTTGCCTTCAAAGCCACCTGAGAAATTTCACAGTACCACTGTTGGTTGTTATGGTGTACCTCAGGATTTAATTTAATTTATTTTTCAGCCTGTTTTGTTTTTAAACTCTCTTTCCCTTTCCACACCCCTTGTTGTGTCCTTTTTGCTATTGAAAAACATTTTAAGGCAGGCTCTTGGGCTGAGAGTATCTGTGTATATGCGTGACAGAAGAAACCACCAGTGGTGTTGGGGTGGGTTGTCCACTTGCTCAGGCTCCCCCTCTATTCACCAGAATAGAGGTGCACAAATAGTGGGTGGGCCAATAAACATAATACCAAGAAGGAAAAAAAAAAATATCAGAACAAAGCAAAACCGACAAAGTGTATTATCTACCTTTGCTCTGAGTTTCCCACAGTGTTATTCTGTGGTGGGTCTGCTCCCCTGCATGGTCTTGCCATTTGGTCTCACCCAATTTGTCGGCTCCAAGCCACTGAGCCCAGCAGATTTTAAAATACGTGATGCCTTACTTCCACAACAAGTTCTACTAGCTATAAGCCTTCAAACTTTTAAAATATTCCTACCTATGTGGCTCAGAGTTTGGGATCTCTGCCCTGAACCCCTGTCACCTGGTATTCTGTGGTATTGCTGATGGCTGACTTCTCTGCACCTCTACCGTTGTTGTTGTTGTCAAGTGCCGTCGAGTCGATTCCGACCCTGTATAGGGTTTCCAAGGAGCAGCTGGTGAGCTTGAACCTCCTACCTCGCAGTTCAAATGGATTTGCAGTCTGGCGCATTAACCCACAGCGCCACAGATCCGCCATCAATTCCCGCCTCCCTGTTTGTATTCATTTTTTATCTGAATAATTTGAGATTATGTTATATATATGATGCCGTTTCATCCCTTAAGTCTTTATTTTGTGTTTCCTAAAATCAAGAACATTCTCTTATATAATGTTATGTAGTACTGAGTGTAACCATAGTACATTCAAAAAAGTCAAGCAAATAATGTTTATGTAGTTTTTACTATAATGACAGATTCCATTCAAATTTAGTCAATTCTCTTGGTTATGTTCTTCATAGGTCTTGGATCCAATCCATGATCACCTGTATTTTATTTTCATATATCCTTAATTCCTTCAGTGTTACTTTAATCTTTGATGATTAATATTCTCCCATTGCCTTAAGAATGATATATATGTGTTGTGTACATGTGTATTTTTGTGATTTATTTAGAAAGTTCCCCCAATTTGGATTAGCCTGATAATTTGTCTTGATTAAATTCCAGCTATGCTTTTTTAGTATGATAACCACAGAATTGATAAAAGTATTCTTATTAAACCTTAACATGAGACAAATAATGTCAATTTGACCCTAAATTATTGATAGTAACTGTTATCACTTGATTACAATAGTGCTGGATTTATTTATAAAGTTACTAAATATAATATGGGATTGTAGTTTGAGACTAAGTGAACATCCTATTCTCTGTCAAACTTTCAATTTATTATTCTACCATTGAAAGTTGCATTATGCCTGAATCGGTATTACTAAACTGAGTTGCCAAATGCTATTTTTCTAATTTTTTCTTTTTGAATGTATTAGCTGGCATATACTCTGTGGTAGAACTTTTTCTTGTTCATTTGTTTATTTAAAAATTTTTTTTTATTTAGAGTAGTCTGGGAGCCCTAGTATGGTGCTATAGGATAAGCACTAGACTACTAGCCGCAAGGTTGACAGTTCAAACCCATCAACCACTCTTGGAAACCCTATATAGGGTCTCTATGACTTGGAACCCATTCGATGGCACACAACATAGTAGTATAGACTCATGATTCCTGTTTTAGTCAGTGACTTATAATTAGTTACTATTATTTATTTTTGGTGTTTAAATTATCCATGACTTGTTCAGTAGGAGTCCATTCATGCTTTTTCCTGGGTCTTTTTGACATGCTCCTGTCATTGTTTGAACATTTCCTTCTTTCTCGTGCAGTAATATGTTTCTTGCTTTCATTAGAAGGATTGTACAACGTACAATACTCTCCTACCCTAGCCTTGGAGTTAGTCATTTTTCCAGGCAGTAGTGATTTATTTGTTTTGTGAAAAGCATTTAGAATCCAAAGTTTTAGGCCCTTCTGCAAAACTGAGCTAGGAAGTACATGTACAAGTATGTTTTCCTATGTATGTTTGGGATTATCTGTATACCATATCAAGTGGGTTCTGACTCATAGCGACCCTATATAGGGTTTCCAAGGAGTGGCTGGTGAATTTAAACCACCAAACTTGTAGTTAGCAGTCCAGTGCTTATCCTACAGTGCCTAACCAGGACTTCATGTATACCACAGATGTATTTGTGTGTCATTGAGTCAGTTTCTGACTTACAGAGACCCTGTATAGGGTTTCCAAAGAGCAACTGGTGTTTGGACTGCCGACCTTGTGGTTACCAGTAAGTGTTTATCCTACAGAACCACACCAGGACTCTGTATATACCATGTAGATGATTTTTTTTTTTTTTTTTTTTCAGAAGACGGCATACGAGATGAATTGCT
>NW_006408546.1:16361901-16366074 GCF_000296735.1 Chrysochloris asiatica | reverse complement strand
TTTGATCATAGACTGACCTCCCAGATTCTCTGAGTTTTTTTTTTTTTTTTTTTTTTTTTTTATCTAGCTATGTTTCTCACCAGTGCCCCTAATTTGCACCTACCATCACAGAATTTTTTTTCCCAGTCTCTCCCCTTCCCTATTTTCTATTGCCTTTTCTGACAGTGAGAAAACTGTTTTCCTGTTAGCCTAAATATACCTGTTTATATTTGCTCAGTCTGCTGTTTGTAATCATTCTCCCAACCATTGGATTGACTTCCCAATCTCTAGTTCACCAGTTGTGACCCCATGGGCTACTACATGTAGACCAAGCCCCCAAGTCTGGCCAACACTCGAGTTAATCCTCTATCAAAGCACATTTCTAACTTGTTCCCAGCAACTTAGGGTATGACAATTAAGTTTTACGGCTCCCTGACAGAAAAGGGAAAGAAGCTATACTCTTGTGTTCTGTTGAATATAGCAGGGTGTTTTCATTTTCTCAGTAATCCCTATTGTATCACAATATGTGCACTTGTGTTTAAAAATAAAAGTAGAGAAAGTGGGTATCATTCATTGCTTTCCATCATTACCATGATCTTATTTTAGTACAAGCATATGAAATTATTTATAGGTTCTCCAGTTATACTATACAATATAATATTCCATTGCTGATTGTCTTGAGTTTTAGAAACGAATCTAAGTGTATGTTTTGTTAGGCTTTCTGCCCACACTTCTGGTAATTGGTTGTTTTTACCTTGGCATTATTCAGTACTGAGCTCTTCATAGTTCATTAAACAATCTCAATACAGTTATACAGCTAACCCACTTCTCTTCCTTCTTAATTTATTTCTAGGTTTTTAGAGTATTTACTTACAGTGAGTTTGTAGACTCTAATTTGGATCTATGTAATTATAGTAGGTCTGCTAGCTTTTTGAAATATTTAACTTAACAGCTGACTGCCTTTCTCTGACATGAACAATTTACACTCTGTGTTGTTTGTAGTGACAAGTTAGACTATAAGATAGAGTGTTGTTAAGTACCGTGGAGTCGGTTCCTAGTCACAGTGACCCTGCACAGCATTTCCAAGGCTATAAATCTTTATGGGAGCAGAAAGCCTCATATTGCTCCTGCGGAACGGCTGGTAGTTTTGAACTGCCGACCTTGAGGTTAGCAGCCCGATTCGTAACCACTACGCTACCAGAGTAGAAATTTTATATTCAAATTTTGGTGACTTCTCACATTCATTTTTCAGAGAAACCCAGTCAATGAATGTAAAATAGAGATTACCCTTTTAGAGAGTCTCTGAGTATAAATCCACTATAATTTTATATTTAATCAGTTTTCTTTTGGGTATAATGTAACTCATTTGTCATATATCTACTTACTTATAAGGTCCAAAGGATTTGAAGCTTACTTATTACTTATTTTAATTAATAACAACAGGCCTTTTCAATTATCTTCAGATAATTTGTTATAAAATAGGATTCTTCAGCCTAGTAGTACAAAACCCTCATTTTTTGTTGTTTTATCACTTTTTTTTTTAACCTAAGAGTGAGTCTTAGAAGCTATTCCTTCTTGGAATGTTTTTTTTTAAGGGCAGCAGAGTTGTCTGTGGTGAGGAAATCCTCGCTGGATTTAACCATTTCCTTCAGGATATGTTTGAGATGCTGGCAGTTTTTAATATGCAAACCATACTGCCTTGAACTCTCTTGTGAACACCCCTGCATGTGGTAGAAGAGTCTCTGAGGATTATTTCCAGAAGTTGAACTTCTGGGCAAAGGGAAAGAACAGTTTTACTCTTCCCTCCAAGAAGGCAGTACCAACTGAGGGTGGGAGCAGTTTGGGTACCCACCCTCACCATCAGTGCTTTCGTCATCTTTGCCCAACTGGTCTATAGGAACCCTAACTGTGGTGTGCCCTGCTGAGTGCTTGACTCAACAAGAGTGACCCTGCTTCTACTCTTGGGTAGCTGGACTAGCTGAATTTCCTTCCAGAATCCAATGAATGGCTTTTCCCCTGACTCATCATGACTCCTGTAAATCTGACAATGAAAGTGATTAATGTCCTTCCCGGCGACTTAGTAGTCAACATCTCCCAGGATATACCCATGGGCTTATCCTGCTGCCTCCTCAGAGAGAGCTATCAGTGTTCAACTGTGGTTGCTGCTGTTGCTCAGAAAGCAGCTAGTCACCTGGAGGCCAGGACACTAACTTTATCATACTGTGTCACCTCACCCAGCTTGGCAACTTCAGCTTGACTCTCATCTAAACAGGGTTCCCTAATCATGCTGTTCCTTCTCACCTAGACTTCTTGCCACATACATCACTTACCCCTTTACCTGGCCCTCTCATCATCACTTAAAAAAATTTTTTTTTCATCCTATTTTGGAGTCCTAGTGTGGCGCACAGGATACTTCACTGGACAGCAAGGCCAGCAGTTCAAACCCACCAGCTACTCCTCAGAAACCCTATGTAGGGTTACTATGAATCAGAACCAACTCGACAGCACTTAAGATCAACAACATTGGGGTTTGGGCTA
Source organism: Chrysochloris asiatica (assembly GCF_000296735.1). NCBI lineage: Eukaryota > Metazoa > Chordata > Mammalia > Afrosoricida > Chrysochloridae > Chrysochloris > Chrysochloris asiatica. The sequence goes on along the minus strand of NW_006408546.1, from coordinate 16,363,557 downwards.
AAGTTTACAGAACAAACTAGTTTCCTGTTCAACAGTTATTACACATTTTGTTTGAAGACTTTACTGGCAATCTCTCAGTGTAGTAGCAGTCTTCCCACTTCCCCCTGGGTTCCTGTTTCCATTTGTCCATGTCTCCTGTCCCATTCTGCTTGCTGAACATGGTTTGTGGGTACATCCCACCCTTTTGGTCTTGTTTGGTTTATTCTGAGGGCATGTACCTCATGGGTGTTATTATTTAACTAAAAGATGATCTCTGGGAGTAGCTTCAGTTCTAGGTGTCTAAGGACTAAATTACAAACCTCAAGGTCAGCAGTTGGAGCCCACCAGCTGCTTGGCAGGAGAAAGATAAGGCTTTTCTGTTCCCACAGAGATTCACAGCTTCAGAAACCCTATATAGGGTCGCTGTGAGTCAGAACCAACATGATGACTGTTAACAACAAGGGCCATTCTCCATCAGATCAGTAAATCTGGTCTTTTTCATGAGATTGAATTTTATTCTGCTTTTTTCTCCAACTATAACTCTCTAGAAACTTCTGTTGTGATCCCAGTCAGAGGGTTTGTAATGTGGCACCAATTCTTCTGGTCTTGGGTTAGTAGTGACTATGAGTCATTAATCCTTTGGGCTAATTATTTCCTTAAGTCTTTGATTTTCTTCATTCTTCTTGGCTCTGGACTGGAAGAGAGCAATACTTGTATCTTAAATGGCCATTGGCAAGCTTTCAAGACCTCATTCCCTACTTAACAAGTAAGATGTTGAACACTGTCTTTATGAACTATATTATGCCAGTTACTCTAGATGTCCCTCAAAACTAAGCCCTTAATCCCAGTGACTAGTCTCTTGAGGTGTTTGGTTATGGTTAAGAAGTTTCTATAACTGCCCCTCTCTGTTGTTATTAAGCGCCATCGAGTCGATTCCTACACATAGTTGACCCTCTGTAGGATTTCTGAGGAATGGCTGGTGGCTTTAAACCACCGACCTCGCTGTTCAAAATGATTTTGCGGTCCACTGCTTATTCTACAGCACCACACCAGGACTCTTATATGCTGTACTATCTATACCTGAATATATTCATAGCACATACAAATACATATGTAAATATATCCTCTGCCAAACCTATATATGTTCAGATTGTACACGCATTAGCCCTTCCACATTGGTTCTGTTTATATATCTACCACTAATAAATTATTGAACTCCTAGTGTGGCACTGTAGGATCAGCACTGGAGTTTGAACTACAAGGTGGGCAGTTCAAACCCACCAGCTGCTCCTCAGAAACCCTGTATAAGGTCGCTATGAGTCAGAACTGACTCACAGTAGTTAACAGCAACAGCAGTAAATTATTACTCACTATTGTTATTCCTGTGAACTCTAGGATTGTGTATGTAATAGTAGTTAAATAGTATTGTTGCCTTTTACTCTTGAGTACTTCCAGTGTCTTCCTTTGCCTTGGCCATGTTGTGCTAAACCCCCAACCCCAGTCCCCATTGTGTAGTGCCTTTCCCTTCACCCATGCATGTCTATTTAGTTAATGATTTTTTTCCAAACCCCTACCATCCCTGAAGAGCTGTGGGATGACATCAAAAACATCATACATGAAGAGAGCAAAAAGTCATTAAGAAGACAAGAAAGAAGGAAAAGGTCAAAATGGATATCA
>NW_006408546.1:16359531-16360120 GCF_000296735.1 Chrysochloris asiatica | reverse complement strand
GTCGCTATGAGTCGGTTCCAACTCGATGGCACCTGACCACAACAACAACCATCCCTGATAACCTTTACAAGAATTTTTTTTTAAACCTTTTCTTGACTTTTTATAATAGTGGTCTCATACAATTTGCCTTTTGTAATGGACTAATTTCACTCAGCATAATGTCCTCTAGGGTTATTAATGTGCAATGTTTCATAGATTGATTATTCTTTAACATTGGATAGTATACAATTGTGTATGTGTGCCATAGTTTATTTATTGGATCAGCATGGATCAGCACTTAGGTTGTTCCCATCATTTTGCTATTGCAAATAATACTGTGGGTGTAGGTTTATCTATTCATCTCATGGCTTTAGAGCATATGTACATACCTAGTAGTGGGATTACTGTCATAGGATGTCACTCTAACTTTTTACGGAAGTGTCATGAGGGATTTCCACAGTGGTTGTTCCATTTTACAATCCTACCAGCAGTAAATGAGAGTTTTAATATACCCAAAGTGTCACCAGCATTTGTTGTTTTCTTTTTTCCTAAGTCATTGCTCTTATTGTATGGGTGAGATGTCTCATTGTTTTGATTTGCACCTCTCTAA
>NW_006408546.1:16356647-16358206 GCF_000296735.1 Chrysochloris asiatica | reverse complement strand
GAACTGACTCCATAGCACAAACCACCACCACCAATGGCTGATATGGTTACGAATCGGGCTGCAAGCCGCAGGTCAGCAGTTTGAAACTACCAGCTGTTCTGTGGGAGGAAGATGAGGCTTGGAAAGATTTACAGCCTTGGAAGCACTATGCAGGGTCGCTGTGAGTCAGAACCAATTCCATGGCATATAACAACAACATCAACAATGGCTGATGAAAGGAACCCTGCTATCACAGTGGTTACGGCATTGGGTTGCTAACCACAGGGTCACGAATTCGAGTCTGCCTGCCACTCTGCTAGAGAAAGATGAGGCTTTCTGCTCCCAGAAAGATTTACTGCCTGGGAAACCCCTATACAGGGTCACTATGAGTTGGAACCAACTCAGTGACATTTAAGAACATCAATGACTGATGATCACAAGCATTTTTTTGTGTATCTGTTGACTATACCTGACTGTCTCTTTGGTGAAGTGTCTGTTCATGCCTTCTGCCCATTTTTTAAATTGGATTGTTTGTCTTTTTTTTTGTTGAACTGTTGAATTTTTCTGTGAATTTTAGAAATTAGTACCTTTTTTTTTTTTGCCAATAATGTTTACCTAATCTGTAGGTTCTGTTTTTACTCTTTTGGTGCAGACGTTTTTGATGAGTATAAGTTACTAATTTTTAGGAGATCCCAGTTGTCTGGTTAAGTTTTACATTTTGAAGTAATTTTTGTGTATGGTATGAGGTGTAGATCTTGTTTCTGTTTTCTAAAATAAATACCTAGTTTTGACAGCACGTTTTCTACCCGTTTTAAGAAACTTTGATGAAGATCAGTTATTCATAGCTGGATGAATTTACTTGTGGGTTCTTAGTTAATTGTTCCATTGGACTATGTGTCTGTTGTAGTACCAATACCAGACTGTTCTGACTACTGTATCTGTGTAGTACAGGTTCTGAGATCAGGGAGTCTGAGGCCTCTTACCTTTTGCTTCTCTATGGTCTCTTTCTTTCTGTATTAATGTGGTGATTAGTTATTCGTCTCCTTAAAGATTGCTGATGCAATCTGGATGAGGATTTATTACATCTGTAGATCATCTTGGATAATAATTGATATTTTCACAATGTTAATTTAAGTTTTGTTTGTTTTTTTTTTCAAGTTTTTATTGTGAATTGAGTGAAAATTTACAGGGCAGATCATCAGTTTTACATACAAGAAATCTTGTACTTTGCTTCATTACAATGACTATAATTCCCTACATGTGCCATCAGTAAACCGCATTTCTCTCTATTCATTTTAGCTCTTTTTTTTTTTTTTTCCCAAACACTCAGGCATATATAATACTTTACACCACCAAAGGGCACATTCTGCAAGCTTGCCTCCTGGCCACCAGCACTCAGTCTTTCTCTTCCTATGAGTCTGGAGTCCTTAGCTGCTCCCTCTCTCCATGTGCCCATCTCTGCCTCCATCTCTGGTGTCGCTGCTTCTCTGGATAAGGTCCCGCATTCCACTTGTGTTCTTCTCCCTTGATGGTCCTAGGGTCCTCTGTTTCTGGACTGTAAGATTAACTACTCCCCCATT
>NW_006408546.1:16331750-16355802 GCF_000296735.1 Chrysochloris asiatica | reverse complement strand
CACTCTAGCTGTTCCAGACTGGTCTTGTAATTTAAGTCTTTTTATCCTTGAACATGGTGTGTTCTTCCATTTATGTAGGTTTCTTTTAGGTCCTTGCAGTAGTGTTTTGTAATTTTCTTCATATAGGTCTTTTTACATTCCTGGTTAGGTTTATTCTTAAATATTTCATCTCTTTATACAGGGTCGCTATGAGTCAGAACTGACTTGATGGCACTTCATAACAATTTTGTTGTTAGCATAGAGGACTTTGATTTTTATATGCTGATCTTGTACCCTGGCATTTTTCTGAATCCTTCTATTAGTTGTACTAGTTTTTTTGTAGAATATCTGGAAATTTCTGTGTGCAGGATCACATCATCTGTAAATGACGAGTAGTTTTCCTTCTTATCAATTTGGATTCCTTTTATCTCCCTTTCTGATCTTATTGCTCTGGTTAGGACTTCCAGTACAACCCTGAATAAGAATGGTGATAAGAGGGCATACTTCTCTGTTCCCTATTCTCAGAGTAAATGTTTTCATTCTCTCTCTGTTAAAAATAATATTGATTATTGGTTTTATGTACTTAAAATTCCAAGAATTATTTTCTACTTTCCACCCTATGTAAATGTTGATGGGGGTTTGTAATAAACTTCTTTTGTCTTCCCTTCTCTGAGTGGTCATTTTCCTACTTTACCAAAAATAAAAAACCAAAAACCTTTTATGTTAGATACTGCCAGGTAATTAACATCTTTGTATACTTGGAAAAAAGACATACATTGATTATATTCAGTAAGTAGTACAATTGTTTAGGTATAACAGCTGGTATGGTGCACACGTGTGCGTGCACAAGCATATATATTGCATACCTGCCTGGTGTAACACAATAATTTTAAGACTAGGTTCACTTCTACTTAGTTCAGATGGGTTTTTCATGGACCTTGATTCTAGATATAAGGCTTCAGCTCTTTCCAAAGATTCCTAATGTAGTTGACCTGTGAATTTTCACTGAGTCTATTTGTTCCATTATTGAATTGTATTTCGATTCTTTGTTTATGAGGAAACTTCAGTAGGTTCATGGAAATTTTAATGAAAAGATCTTGGAATTTTCCATGTACCTTTTAAAGCCCACCCATATAAGAAGAACCAGCTTGATTCTGATTTTTAATGTAAATATGTTAATGAAACATTTGCTTTCATTAAAAAAAAAATTTTGTGTTTAATTATTGAGAGTCTATCTGCTAATATACTAGGAATACAAATGGAAAGAAGATTGTTTTCCGCCTTTAAAGGAGTTCACATAAGAGCAAGAAAACTACATAGAAATACCAGTCGATTAAGAAAAAACTAGGGAGTAGCATTATAGTGTGCAGTAGAGACACAGCAACTACTATACATTTTAACTTATTTTAACTGCTCACAGTATGCTTTTCAGATTATGAAAACATAGTAAAGTTATATTCCTGTTCGCATATAGCTGTCACAGTGCACACAATATTAGACAAGCATACTTGAGTTGATCATTATTTGAGAATTCCATACTTGTAAATTTGCTTACTCGCTAAAATTTATTTGTAACCTCCAAGTTAGTACTTACAATGCTGCTGTGGTCATTGGAGGACTTGAGTCAAAAAATTTGAGTTGCCTGACATGCATATTTTCAGCTGATGTCAAACAAAACGATGTTCTGCCTTCTCGTTTCTGCTCTCATCTTGTAAACAAGTTTCTGTCTGAGGTCTATTGGGGACCTTTTTTTCTCTTTTGTTGGTGATTTTGCTGTTTAAAATGATCCAGGCATAGTGATGTGGTGCTGTGTAGTGTTCCATTGAGCAAAAAGCTTGTGATATGCTTTATGGAGGAAATAAATATGTACGAGAAACTCCATTCAGACATGTGTTTTAGTGTTGTAAATTCAGTGTTACCTAGTCAGCAATCCTCAAGCATGGCAACAGTAGTGAGGTTGGCCCAGGATCGGACAGTGTTTAGTTCTGCTGTGTACAAGGTCACTATTCGTTGTGCACAAGGTACTGATTCGTTGGCACCTAACAACAACAGTCAGCAATACACTGTGAAACCAGTGCCAGAATTTGTTAGGACTGCCCAGTTTTCTGGGTGCATTCTACCACTTTTCCAGTGCTTTGTATTAGTGGTAAATATTTGAGGGTTCCTTCTTTGGCAGGTATCTGTCTTCTCTTTCATAGGTTTTATCAGATACTAAGTGTCTTTGTAACAAAGCACACATAAAGCAAAATCATGTATTGTTCAGTTGACAAAAGAATATATAATCAGAGACTCACTGGAACCTAACCTTGTATTTCCTTTATCTCAGTATTTTCTCTTTCACACTCTTATATATCTGTGGGACATATAATTGTATGCATCCATATACACATCTACATATACACATGCACACACTCTACTCTTCCCATAATCATTCAGCATGTGTCTCTGTCCATGGATTTACCTGCAGAGTATTCCAAGTTTGTATATATTTATCACTATTTACCTGTATCCCCTTTAGCCCTTGTATACCCTTCAGTGTCTTCACCTATCTTCGTCGTACTTCTCCCAACCTCCCTCTTCTTGTATATTATTCTGCCCCTTCTTATACATTGCTCCTCACCACAACCACCACCACCGCCACCATCACTCAAGTTAACATGGATCTACCCCATAATTGGAGTCCTGGTATGACACTGTGGGTTAATGTGCTGCACTGAAAAGTTAGTTTGAACCACAAGGTTGGCAGTTTAAGCTCACCATGTGTTCCTCAGAAACCCTGTACAGCATCACTGTGGGTCAGAACGGACCCGACGGCACTTAACAACAACAACAACCCTATCACCAATGAAATACTCTTCCTTCCTTGCCACCCTTGGCATCCATCTCAGAATGTTCTGTTTTTCTCTTTCAAATTCTTATATAGTTATGGGATATAAAAATATATATGTCTCACTCTTCCTCCCTTACCCCCTCAGCTTTTGTTTCAATCTGTTGTTCCAGGATTGTGTATGTATCACTATTTACATGTATCCTGTTTAACCTTTGCATACCTCCCTGTGTTTTCACCCGTCTTCATTGTTCTTCTGCCACCCTCCCTACTCTTGTATATTGCCTTCTCCCGCTTGTATATTGCCCTTTCTGTCACCCAAGCTAACATGCGCCTACCCTTTAATCTGTGAATTCTCTCCTCTCCCTCCTATCCCTGGTAACCATCAAAAAATGTTTCTTTTAGTCTGTAAACCTTTTCTTAAAGTTTTACAGTAATGGTCTCATACAATATTTATCCTTTTTTGATTGACTAATTTCACTCAGCTTAATGTCCTCCAGGTTCATCTAAGTTTTATGAGATGTTTCACAGAGTCATCGTTATTTTTCAGGGTTGCATAGTATTCCATTGTGGGTATGCACCAAGGTTTGCTTATTCAACTGGATTCTCTGTATTTTACTTTTTAGAAGTTGATTAAAAAATGATTGCAACCTAGCTATCCTATAATCGATACGTGATTTCAGTTAAACAGAGACTTGTAGAGACACTACTCATCAAAAGTTGTGGTAGGCCCTGGGCATGCATAGGTTTTGGTCCTCAAGGACTTTATATTCTATTAGAGGATTCAGACAGTCAAGCAAGCTGGTGAATTGATCCATCCAGAAATTCCAGGCAGGCTTTTCAGAAGATAGTTTTCCTGGCTAACAGAGAGGAAAGCATTTTTCAAGCAGAAGGAATGAAAATAAAGTAGTAGGGAGTTTTAACCAGTTTGGAATGAGTAGAGTTACTAGTTGTAAGATTTTACAGTTACCCAAAGGATAACTGGAAAACTATGTTGAGACTAGATTTTAGAGAACTTAGGTACTCTGAGATAGGTTTGATTTATAGTCTATAGACAATGGCAGAATCACTGAAGGATTTTAAGTACAAGGTGAGGATTGTATCAGTAAAGCTGAGGATACTTGTTCCTCAACTTAGTCTAGTCCTATGCAATCTAAAAGATGAGGCAAATTACCTTCTTTCCACTTCTTGGATAAAATTTCCAGCTTTTCTATCCTGCGTGTTTGTCAGATTGGCAGAAATTTTATACTAGAAAATGTCATTAAGTCTTATATTACTTAAGCATGTTTATGTAAGTCTTTATTGACATTCTAAGATAGTAATATAATATAAATAAGCACATAATATTTGCAAAAAATATGGCACCAATCATCTCTCCCGTAGTACTCGCTTGGCTTCTCTGTTGGGTTCAGTGCTCTGTGGCAGTGGCCACACAAAACTCAGACACCATACTCGCAGTTACCAGGTTTATTAGGGAAGGTCACAGGTTATTACTCAGGGCCAGAAATCTTAGGGAACCGCTCTATCAGTCAAGACAGCCTCTCCTCAGCCCTGGCAGTGTTACAGAGCTCTTTTAGGGCTGCTAATAAATGCCCATAAAGTACACTACTGTAGCTTGAAGGCACTCAACTCAAGATCCGTGGGTCAGTAAACCTGACTCCCCCAGTTAAGTTCTGGTGTGATGTTGTTGTTGTTAGTACTGTAGAATTGGTTCTCATAATCATTCAGCATGTATCTCTGTATAGGGTTTCAGAGACTTGTAAATCTTTTGTTGGTTCTTAGTCCAAAGAACACACTTTTGCAGTTTTTGTAAAGTTGGTTTGATCTTCACAAATTCCTTTAGTTTCTGTTTATCAGGAAATGTCCTAATCGCGCCATAATATTTGAAAGACAGCTTTGCTGGGTGTATGATTCTTGGTTGTCAGGTTTTTTTATTTCAGAGCTTTGTATATGTCATCACATTGCCTTCTTGCCTGAATGGTTTCTGCTAAGAAATGAGAGCTTATTTTTATTGGTCCTCTTTGTAGGTAACTTTTTTGTTTTTCCTGAGCTGCTCTCAGATTTCTTTCTTACCCTGTATTTGGTTTTGGAAAGATTGATTATGATGTCTTGGTGATTTTTTTGGGGGGGTTCTTTCAGCTTCTTGTATAGCTTACCTTTTCATCTTTCATGATAATTAAGGAAGTTTCTTCCAATAACTGTTCAACAATTTTCTGGTGCTTTTTATTATCTCTTCCTATAATGAAATTCCACCCACCTGTTGAGTTGTTCCTCTGCGTTGTATTCCACATAACTCTTAGGCTTTCTTTGGATTTTTTCATTCTTTTTTCTGATTATTCATCTAGCTTGCTACTATTGAGAGATTATCTTCAAGCTTCCATTGCTTCTAATCTCTTTTGACCTTCTCAGTGTATTGTCCATTTCTGAAATCTTAGTATTAATCTTCTTGATTTCTAATTGCAGTTTAGTACTGTTTCAAAATTTGCATTTATTTTTTTCTGTTTGTTCTTGTAGTGTTTTCCTGAACTATTTTAATTTTTCTGTTTTCCTTGCTTTTCTTGATCTTTTTGTCAGTTCTTTGAAGGCACCCAAATATCACTCTTTTGGATTCTTATTAAATTAGTTCCATTATCTTTTCTTCGTCAGAAACGTTTTCTAGCTCTGCATCCTGGTCATTGTTTAAGTCATTCTGTCTTGTTTCTTTGTGTGTACTAAAATTGTCTTTTGCCTCCAGGGCATTGTGGGATTGTCATCTTTACATTTAATTTGTGCTTGTATGTTGATAAGTTCTTAGACTCTTACTAATTGTCTCCTGCAGGTATAGTTAGAAAACTGAAGTATGTACACTGTTCTTGTTTGCCCATTTGTGCATTTCAGTTTAGGGTGGGTTTGGCTAGTGTCTGTTGTTGATCAGGTGATATAAGAGCTGGTCTTGCCTCTCTTTCCAGTGGGTGGAGCTGCAGAGGTTGTGGCTGGGCTGTATGGGCACGGTTTCTGTCTTCTGTTGGATTAAAGAGAACCTTCACCCACCCCACACACAAATAAGAAAACAAAACAGGATAAACAAACAAGGAACCAACAATGAAATGAGAAAACAATAAAGAGATAAATAAAAACAGACAGCAACCAGGAACAAAAGAGGAACAGGGAAATGGAACTATAGAAGAGAAAAATAAGAAGAGGAAATACAATGAAAAAATTAACAAAACACTTAGTAAAATCAGGGAGAGGGTAGATGAAAAGAGAGAAAGTAGAGAGTAGTAAAAAAATAAAAAAAGATCAAAAGGAAGGAAAAAAGAGGGGAAATGAGAAACAGAAGAAAAGATGGAAAAACAAAAGCAGAGATAAAAAGGATAAAATTCAAGGAAATAAAAAAGAGAAGAAGAAGGAGGCAAAAGAATAAATAAACAAAAACAGTGAAACAACAAAAAGAAAAAAAAACCAAACCAAAGAACAACAAAAATAAAACAGTGCGATTGTTGGACCTGAAGAGGAGAAAGCTCTGAGAAAGCTCGTGTATACTAAGGAGCTCACAAGATAGGTGTGGGAGGGATGTAACAGCAGAATTCCTGGCTTTAAATGGAGCTCCTATAGGCCTGGGTGTTAATAAGTATGTTCAGGACACTCAATCCACAAGTAGATTGTGGAGGGTTTTGGTGTCTGTTAGGAGCACCAGACAGCTAGGGACATGGTGACTGGTTAAATGCTGGTCTGGTGGCTCTGCAGGTTCTGTAGCCGCTTGAATTCAAGCACCAAAGCAGAGCATCAGAGCAATGCAGCCAGCCCACTTCCACACACACACACACACTCACTGTCGTGGCTTTGGCTTCCAGTCACATAAGTCTGAACACTGGGAGAGTAGAGGCTGAGCTGTGAATTGATGAGGGTAGGAGGTCACCTTTGGTCACCAGGGGAATGTAGGGAAAAAGAAGGAATTGCACCTTTCCTGTCACCTGTGTGAATCTGCTCTGCCAGGCCACCGTCTGTTGCCCAAGTTGCTCACAAGATAGTCATGCTGCATCTGGCTGTCCGTTCACCATCAGTCTCTCTCACCATCCGTGCTCAGCTTCTCCTAGCAAGTATCCAATCCATTTCTCTAACTTTTCCTCAGAAGTTCAGAGTTCCAAAGTTTTCATCTGTGTCTGTTTTGTTTGGTCACTTATGTCTGTTGTAGAGGGGCCATGTAGTTGTCGGCCTAGTCCTACTCTGCCATCTTGTGGAAAGTGTATATTTCATTCTTAAAGACACTGAAAGACAACAACAATACATTGTTGTTGTGAGGTGCCGTTGAGTCATATCCAACTCATAGTGACCCTGTATAGTTTCTGAGGAGCAGCTGGTGAATTTGAACCGCCAGCCTTGCAGTCTAGTGCTTATCCTACAGTTCCACACCAGTACTAGTTCCTAGCAAATATTTAAATTACTTACATCACCTGTAAAATGTTTTAACTTACATTTTTTTGGTATTGGTGAATTTCGTATCAAATGAGTTGGGTGGAAAAGAATGGTCATATTAATTTAATCTTTCCTTTATCACAACAAAGTGTACCACCTAGAAATTGAACCTGTGACTGAGGTGGTGGTTAACAATACCTTGGTGAGGTTTAGCTTTTTGTTTATCTTCTCAGTAATACGATTCCCCTAAAGGGCAGTATGTGTGAGCGTCACTTCAACCTTCAGATTCATTTTTAATACACAAAGCAATATTGCCACCTAGTGTTTTCACATGATTTTTTAAAATGGTATTTTTCTTTTGTTTTCGAATAACTTTTTCTTAATCCTTAGCTGTTTTTTTTGTTGTTATTGTTTGTTTGTTTTTATTGTCAGCAATAAAAAACTAGTAAGAATCTATGTATTATTTTAAGGGATTATATCTGTAATGTCTTACATAGTAAACAGATAATTGTTATATAAATTTACTGTGTATACATTTGCTGAATGTTTGCTAGTGATGTTTGCACAACTAAATTTTATAATGAGAAATTTTTATTTTTTAGAGTCGAGGTGGAAAAAAGTTTCTTGCTGTGCTGAAAGAAATCTTGGATAGGGATCCCTTATCTCAGCTATGTGAGAATGAAATGGATCTTATTTGGACTTTGCGACAAGACTGCAGAGAGAATTTCCCACAGTCACTGCCAAAATTATTGTTGTCTATCAAGTGGAATAAACTTGAGGATGTAGCTCAGGTAAGAAAAGATCATTTCTGTAATTCCTTTTGGTGCTGTGTTACTTTATTGATTTGACTTGAGTTGTTCTTTGCTACATTTCTATAGGATAGATAATTTTCTACAAGATAAATTTTGAGGTTTTAATCCTTTACAAGTTCTAAGTGATAGACCAGAACATTTTAAAATGTAAAAAATTCAGATTATAGGTTGGTTTGCCCAGAATCTTGTTTTTGCTGAAGATAAGTAAAAGCATTGATCCTTACATTAATCCAGAAAAGCACATGCTAGGCCCCGGGCAACTGCTGCCAGTTTTACCAATGAGCTTGAAAGCTTCTCTTCAGCCCTTTGCAATTGCTGTTCTAAAACTAATTATTTTTTGGGAATTATCTTCTATTATAAGACTTGACCTTGAATCATGGACCATTTGGGTCCATTGTAGCATTCACTTTAGGAAGTCATGGATATCAATTTATATCTTTTAACAGAATAGAAAGGAAAAATTGTGTGCTCCAAATACATCATCAAAAAAAAGACACTTGAAAAAAGAAAAGAAGTATATATTATATATATGCCCAGAGAATCATTCAATAATGAAAGTTGAGGCTTGAATATTTTCTTCAGTTCCCTCAGCTTGAGAAATGCTGAGCATGTTCTTCCCTTTTGGTTTTCTGACTCCAGATCTTTCCACATTTTGTTGTAATATTTGACTTTGTCACTCGAGCTGACCTTTGAAATTTTCGGTTCAGCTCTTGGATCTCCTCATTTCTTCCATTTGCTTTAGCATCTCTATGCTGGAGAGCAAGTTTCAGTGTCTCTTCTGACATCCATTTTGACCTTTTCCTTCTTTCTTGTCTCCTTAATGACTTTGCTTTCTTCATGTATGATGTTCTTGATGTCATCCCACAACTCTTCTGGTCTTCAGTCTTTAGTGTGTAATGTATCAAATCTGGTCTTCATATGATATCTAAATTCAGGTGGGATATATTCAGGTTCGTATTTTGGGGCTTGTGGACTTGTTTTCATTTTCTTCAGCTTCAGTTTGAATTTTCATATGAGCAATTGATGGTTTGTTCCACAGTCTGCCTCTGGCTTTGTTTTGACTGATGATATGGAGCTTTTCCATTGTCTCTTTCCATAGATGTAGTCAATTTGATTTCTGTGTATTCCATCTGGCAAGGTCCATGTGTATAGTCGTCTCTTATGCTGTCTAAAGAAGGTATTTTAAGAGAACAAATCATTGAATTTGCAGAATTCTATTATGCGATTTCCAGCATCATTTCTGTCACCCAAGGACATATTTTCTAACTCCTGATCCCTCCTCTTTGCTAAGTGGCAGCATCAATGGGCTCAAGCGTGGCAACAATGTGAGGTTGGCCCAGGACCGGGTAATGTTTCATTCTGTTGTGCATAGGGTCACTATGAGTCGATACCAACTCACTGGCACCCAGCAACAACAAAATATAATTATATTTTTTAAATATATATTGTAGCATTAACAAATTTGACATACTAGAATAAAATAACCAGATTTTTCTCCACTTACTTATTTTTATTTTTTCACCCTCTCCAGTTTTTTTCTTCTGAGTACATTTATATTGAATTAAATTTTAACAAAAATAGATTTCTTTTAATAATATACCTTCTTAATGTTAATTTTCTTTTCACTTAAGTAAAAAAGGGGTTTCTGATGTTATTTCTTTTGTATAATGGCTTTTGGAGTTCTGATGGGGCACTTTTGGATAGTACTGGACTGCTAACCACTGTAGGATAAGCACTAGACGTCTAACAAATTTGGTGGCTCAAACCCACTTGGAAACCCTATACTAGGTCATGAGTCAGAACTGACTCTACAGCACTTAACAAGGCTTTTAGAATTATGTTCTTATATATTCCCTCATCTAAACTGTTTCCCGTGTTAGATCGTATGAATATTGCTTTGGAAAGTAACTATTTTGTGTAGTTTAGATGGCTGTCTAAATATTTATCATCTGTTTACCTGAAATAGTTACCTTCTAACCACTTATTTGGAGTGCTGGTGTGGTGCTGTAGGATATTGCACTGGACCGCAAGGTCTGTTGGAACTGTAAGGTTTGACAGTTCAAATTCACCAGCCATTCCTTGGAAACCCTACACAGGGTCACTGTGAGTCAGAATCGACTCAACAGCAGTTAAGAATAACAACAACCACTTATTTATCCAAGTTCCAGGTTACCTTTCCATTAAATACCCCAGTAATGGTAGAAAATAAATAAAAGTAGTTTTTAGGTGGCCCATTTCCATATCTCATGTATAATGTTCTGCTGTACTTTGAAAGATATTTTAGAGACAGTTTCCTTAGGATGACTGTATGAAAATGAAATGGACTAATTCTTGCTTAGTACTGTGAAAGCTGAAACTTGTCAAGACTGCCTCATTTTTCCAGGTCTTGCAAGTTTTCCTCATGTAATGGTGCAGTCTTAACATTTTCTGTTACTTGTTTTAATAATAAAACCTGGCTTTCATTGGCTTTACTGTATTTATTTGGCCCATAGAAAAGAAAGTTTTAAATTCAGGTATTTAGTATGCTTGTCTCATTTCAAGAGAATATCTAAAGGGCTGTTTTCAGACATAACTTAAAGCCTCTCAGTTTTATAGAAGAAAAGCCAATAGTGCAATCTTTAGGCACAAGAAAATGTATATTGTTGTTGTTATGTGCCGTGGAGTCGGTTCTGACTCATAGCAACCCTGTACAGGGTTTCTGAGGCTATAAATCTTGACGGGAGCAGAAAGCCTCTTCTTTCTCCCACAGAACAGCTGGTAGTTTCGAACTGCTGACCTTTGGTTTGTAGCCCGATTCGTAACCACTATGCTACCAGATAAGTGTAAAAAAGCATGGATTTTTAGTTGTCCAGAATAAAAAGAAAGTAACAGTGGAATAAAAATTAGTGAGATTTTGTTCCGCTTTTCATCCTGCTGAATTGTCAGTTACATTGAATTGGTGCAAAATAATATATTCCATTTTCACAATAAATCTGTTACCTTTAGAAATGTAGAGCCAGAAGCCTGGTGTAAAGTTTGTTCTCTGCACACAGTCACAGCTGGACAAGTTATACAAGAGTACTAACCAGATCTCACAGAGTCAGCTCTAACACATGGAGACTCCATGCATGTCAGAGTACATGTGTCCTCCATAGCATTTTCACAGGCTGATTTAGGAGTCCTGGTGTGGCGTTGTGGGCTAATGCATCAGACTGCAAAGTAGTTAGAATCGCAAGGTCGGTGGTTCAAGCTCACTAGTTGCTCCTTGACCCTATACAGGGTCACTATGGGTCGGAATTGACTCGACGGCACTTAACAACAACAATGATGTTTTTAAAATTAAATAATAAAATAGAAACTATCTTAGTCTAATTCTCAAAGTCCAAATCACACACACAGAAAAACAGCATCAACAAAGCAGTCAGTAGGTACACCCAAGTCACCTCTGATGATATGACTTGGAGATTGAACAGTTGATTATAAAACCTCAAACCACTGCCATCTGCTCACCATTGTTTTGTTGTAGTGATCATGAATTGTTTTTGTATACTTTCAGTGACCTCGCTATCACTAATGTGATATCCAATAAAATACAAGGGAGAAATTAAAAAATAAAGTTTTTTTCAGGTATTGTCACGTTTTGGTAAGGCCACAAATCATTACAATTGCTTATGATTTTTTTGTTCTCCCTGATAACCCATATTCACCCCTGTTAGCATCCCTGATAAGAATACGTACTATAATAAATGTATCAATACCACAAGGAGGGAGGAACTCTTACAAGATGGGTCTCACAGGCTTGAGATTTGGGCTCTCTGAGAAGTTCTTTTCAGTGATAGATAATCTTAAAAATATTAACAACTAAAAATAAATTACCTCAAGGTAATATTATATTGTTAATGAACTGCTTAGGAACCCTGGTAGATGACAGGACTACAAGATGGACTGTTAACTAAAAGGTCAGTAGTTTGAGTCCACCAGGCGCTCTGCAGGAGAAAGATGAGGCTTTCTCCCCTCTTAAAGACTTATAGTCTCAGAAACTCCATACAGGGTCGCTGAGAGTTAGAACCAACCCCACAGCACACAACCACCAGCTTTGAACTGCTTATGTATATTCTTATATATAATATGGAGTCCTGGTGTGGCGCTCTGGGTTAATGTGCCAGTCTGCAAAGCCGTTTGAACTACAACGTCAGTGGTTCAGGCTCACCAACTGCTCCTTGGAAACCCTATACAGGGTTGCTGTGGGTTAGAACCGACTTAATGGCACTTAACAACAACATATATAATATGCCTATAATTAGCTTTAGTTTTGCAGCATACTTGTACCTTTATTTCTTCTAAGTGTTTCTTGCCTATTTCTTTGCTTGCCTACCTTTATTTTCCTTTCTGCCTGCCTACCTTTCTGCATTTTCAAAGTTTTTTAATGGCTAAAAATTCTAGAATCTAGGTCTTCAGTGTATCATACCACTACACCCTCCCCCCAATAAATAATGGCTTTTAATTAGTTGCTTATCTATAGAATTTTTAATAAGGTCATCTTTATTAATCTGTGTCAACAAGAATGGATTATTTTAAAGTAGTCTTTCTTTTGACCCATTTCTGTATACCTGTGTGCCAAGAAAAAAATAAGATGACTTCTTTCTTGCAGTATTTCTGAACCAGTTTCCATTTTCCAACAGCTTCAGGCGCTTCTTCAGATATGGCCAAAACTGCCCCCCCGGGAGGCACTGGAGCTTCTGGATTTCAACTATCCAGACCAGTATGTGCGGGAATATGCTGTAGGCTGCCTGCGACAGATGAGGTATCGCCTGCAAGTGGGTGTCAGAGGGAAAGTGGGTGCTTAGCATAAGTCAGGTTTGTATAAGACAGCTAAGACTCAGTGAGCCACTTTAATCTCTTAGTCTGTAGGAGCCCTTCTAAAATCTAAGTTCTCAGACACCAGCCAAGGCTCAGCCTCATAATCAAGGTTTTCAAAGGATAATAGAAAGATCTGCTATGTTAACTTTATCCAACACCACCCAGAATTAAGAAATGTTCATTTTTGTCAGCTTTTTTTTTTTTTTTAAAGAAGTGATGTTTAAATAAAATCAATATAAAATATTGCATAGAAATATAGTTTATTCCTATCATTACGGTGTAATATTTTATCGTGTGGATCTATCATAATTGTCCCATTACCCTATTAAGGAACATTTAAATATTCCCCCAATTGTTTTATTATAAAAATACACAGTGAACATGCTTCTGTAAATCCCCACTGGGCAGTACATGTGTGATAATCCATGAGATTTATTGAAGAATTGATAAGGTGAGGTAGTCTCAGGCAATAGGCATTTTCATATATATCTAGTCTCTCTAACCTCAAAAATGAAGCTGAAGCTGATGAGATAGGTCTTTATCTATGATAATTTAAAAATAAAAATTTTCTGAACAGTGTGGACACTGCGATCCCTTTTTTTCCTTTTTAAACTGTGTAGTTTTTAAAATGGTGTGATTTCTGAAAGGAATCTCCTGAACTCTTTAATACTGGTTATTTCCAAGGAGTAAAATTAGAAGTATGATGCAAGAAGGAGTGATTTATTTATATTTTATACTGTTTATAATGGACATTGATTTTACAATTAAACTTATTATACAGCTAGGTTTTGGTTATTTCCTCTTTAAAAAAAAAAAGGGGGGGGAAGAAGAAACCGCCTAACTATTCTTCAATCTCCCTAAGATTGCATTGGTGACCTAAGGGGGAGGGGGACCACCTGATCCTCTTGGACAGAGCCAAGTCCTTTTTAAAAATGAGTTGTACCTTCTGAGGAAATTTTTAATTTTTAAATTAAGTTTTTATTATGAAGTGAGTAATAGTTTACATGGGAGAACATCAGCTTTACATTTATCTTATCATATTTCATTTCATTGCAATGATTATAATCCCCGAGGAAAGTTTTGATCCCCAAGTTCTATGAAACAAATTCTATTGTTTTTCCTGTGTTCAATTTAATTATTATGAGGTGTGTTTTTTTTATGGTATCTAGGACCCTGGGTTTCAGTCCCAGATCTGCCAAAGAATACTTCCTTAACTGTATGGTGGGTTTGAGATTATATACATGTCCTAGTAACTAAAAGAAGTCCTGCTGTGGCATAGCAGGATAATTTGCTGGACTGCAAGGTCAATTTGAATCACATGGTCAGCGGTTCAAACCCACCAGTTGCGCCTCGGATGCCCTATACAAGGTCTCTAAGAGTGGGAACCAACTCGATATCACTTAACAAGAAGTAACTTTAAGGTCAAACCCCTTAATTTTCATCACTTCGCTGTCATTGCCTCTGGAATGTTTTTAAGTGATTGGTTTGGAGCTGTAGTCAAAATAGAGAACCACTGATCTTAACTAGGAGTCCTGGTCTGGCACTGCAGGTTAATGCACTGGACTGCAAAGTCAGTTTGAAGCACAAGGTTGGCAGTTCAAGCTCACCAGCTACTCCTGGGAACACTATACAGGGTTGCTGTGAGTCAGAACTGACCCGATAGCACTAACAACAACCTTAACTAACTCAGCCCAGTTAATTACAGAATTGTCTGATAAAAGTAGTTCAGTGATTTCAGTCTGTACTGTCAAATGAATTCTTCATATCCTTCAAACTATTTCAAGTTAAGATTTTATTTTTTCACTGGATATTTTGGAGAAGGCATTATTAAACCATAATGATAAGGCAGGAAAGTAAATTACTAAAATACTGATGGACTTTTTCTTTTGTAAATTACTAAAACATTAATGAGATTTTTCTTTTGTAAAAGTGATTGTATAAATGAGTATATATAACTTACTCCACATGATGAGAAATCAATATTAGAGTACACAATATTTTCCAAATCTGGGATGGTATAAATGTGTACAATAATCAAATACATCAGCCTAATTAACAAAAAATGCTCTTTGCACCTATTCCCATTTGAAATCTTCAGCTTTAAGCTGTGAATAGTACCTTGATACAGTGTAACAGTTTAGCCCAAAAGTACCAATGTACTTCAATAAGTTAACATTTGATAGTTTACTAGAGAGGGATCGTTTTCTGCCACAGGTTGGTGAATGACTTCATGTTTTTGTTTCTTTCAGTGATGAAGAACTCTCCCAATATCTTCTACAACTGGTGCAAGTTTTAAAATATGAACCTTTTCTTGATTGTGCCCTTTCTCGATTCCTATTAGAAAGAGCACTTGCTAATCGGAGGATAGGGCAGTTTCTGTTTTGGCATCTTAGGTAAGTATTTTGTTTTTCCATGTAAGCCTGCTGTGTGCTTCAGTAAATATGAATTAAAAATAGCATAGTCAGCTGTTTTTGTTTTTGAATCTTATTTAAAATTTATACTGTTTAAATTTTTCTATTTCGTGATACCTAACTCTTAATTTTCATGATTTGACAAGGTAATTCAGATAAGTGTCTCTTCATCCCTGCTTGCTTTTTAACTGAAAATAATAATGGATCTATTGCTGTTTTCCAATAAGGTGTGCATGTGGTTTTAATGTATTTGGTTTAAATGTAGACATAGTTTTTTCTTCTAGATGGCTATAAGGCAGTGTTATTATAATTGCTGCTATTGGGTAGAGACAGGCAGCACTTTTATTTTCAGCTTCTTTACTAATAAGTAAGTCATATTCAGAAATGCATATGCATTATTTCACTAAATTCATGTAAGAGTAAAACCAAGAAAAAATTTAAGTTCTTATTTTTCTGAGGAAAATCATATCTTCCTCATTTCTGACTCTGAACTCAGACTTTTTTTTGTCAACTGTGCTTCAGAGTATTAAAACTTATTTATCAGAGGGAAAAATCATTAATTTGGGGAGTCTTATATCTGAATATTGGTTCCTTTATTATTCTTAGAGTTTCTCTTATTTTTTAACTTGTGTTCTTTTGCCATCAAGTTTAGACTCCTTATTTTTAAACCCCTCAGGGAATAACATAGTAAGGTGGTTCTTTAAGTGAGAAAAAAACTGAACAGAATTTAATTGTGTCCTTAGTCAGTTGTGTGATGTCAGTTGAATTAATACATCTCTGCATTAATTTCACCTTCAGTGGTCCCTAGATGGCAAAATTACCTTTGCTCTCCAAAAGTCAAGTCAAATTAGAAGTGAAAATTTTGGACTTCTTGGAAGAAAGTCTTAACTAATTATAACTATTTTTAGATTTGAAAAATTAGAAGATTGACCATCTTGGTAATATTATATGACAGACTTATTATATCATATGTTTATTTCATTATAAAATAAAATCAGTTTTCTTATTTGGTGATTTGAAGTGTTTGATAAACAATCTATTTTTAATGTTACTAACATTACTGCAGGTCGGAAGTACACATTCCTGCTATCTCGGTACAATTTGGTGTCATCCTTGAAGCATATTGCCGAGGAAGTGTAGGCCACATGAAAGTGCTTTCCAAGCAGGTATCAGCTTGTTTGAATCTCTTGTTCAATTTGGCACATGGTGTTCAATAAGTTGTACCAATTTCTTCCATTATAGGTTATCTTCTTTTTAATTTATTTATTTTGTTTTTATTGTTGTTGAGAATGTATATAGCAGACTATATAGCTATTCAACAAATTCTACACCATCACATTCAGTAATGAAATCTATTAATACATACTTGTATCAGAGTTTAAGTCAAGAAATGAAGTTTCAGGAAATTATCAGAACATTAACTAAATGCTACCTGAAAAATAATAGTAAACATTCCTTCTGTTTTCTGTATTAATACCGCATACCTGTTTCCAAAATCGAACCCAGTGCTGTCAAGTCAATTCTGACTCATAGTGACCCTATAGGACAAAGTAGAACTGCCCCATAGGTACTAGGCCAGACGTGGTCCTCTCTCATCTGCACTTCTTTATGAACTTCCTCCTAATTAGGTTCCTTGTTGTTATTCTTGTTTCTCCCTCCACGTTCTCTACATAGCAACTAAGGTGATCTTTTTTGTTGTTCTTGTCATGGTTGTTGGGAATATACCCAGCAAAACATATGACAATTTAACAAGTTCATACATCTATAATTTATTCACGCTGATTACATTCTGCAAGTGGTACAATCACTCAGACTCCTTTTCCGAGTTGTTTCTCCCCCATTACCATAAATTCACTGCCCCCTAAATCTCATTCATACCTACTCTTTGAGTTGCTGTTGTTAATTGAATTACGTATCATTTATTTTCATTTTTTTAAGATAGTTCTTAAAAGAGCGCAGTAATCAAAGCAGATATTCTTTACTAGTTAAGCTAAACTGTTGTTCAGTTTTAAGATGACTTTAAGAGATAGTTTTGGTTTAAGCTTTAAAGGTTATATCAGGGCAATAGTTTTAGGGATTCATTCTGCCTCCATGGCTTCAGAAAGTCCATATGAATTTGAAAATCTGTTTTGCATTCTTCCCTCCCCCTTTTGATCAAGATTCTTATTTTATCTTTCATAAAAAAGGTTCAGTAATGATAACTAAATACCATTCAGTTTTGGTCTCATGACAACAGAAGGCAGTTGTTCTTAGAGGCTATTACCCATACATTCCATAGCCTTCTTGTATTCTTGGCTCTCTTTCCTGTTTTGCTCCAGGTGAATAGAAATCAGTTGTGTCTTGGATGGCCATTTGCAAGTTTTTAAGACCCCAGGCACAACTCAATAAACTAGAAATTAGAACAGAAGCACTAAACATGTTATTAGGCCAATTAATTGGATGTCTCTTGAAACCATGACCGTGTACCTCCAAACCAGCCTCGGCAGCTATTCCTTGTGTGAGTGTGTGTGTTGCTGCACATACATCTTCACATAACTTTTGCAGTTCAACTTTTACAAGTGTAAAACTTACAGCAATTAGAATAATTGTCTGTGTAAGAAGGAAATATGTTGTTGTTAAGTGCTGCGGAGTCGGTCCCGACCCGTAGCGGCCCTGCACAGGGTTTCCGAGGCTGTAAATCTTTATAGGAGCAAAAAGCCTCAACTTTCTCCCGCAGAACAACTGGTAGTTTTGAACTTCTGACCTTGTGGTTCACAGTCCGATTCATAACCACTGTGCTACCAGAGCTCTTCAAGCTGGGATTTTAGATAAATTATATTGTGCAATGCTATTTCCCCATCAATAATTTCCCGGCAGTAATTTTCCTTGCATTGGAATAAAACTCAAACTCTCTCCCAAGGCCTGTAAGGCCCACTTGATCAAGTTCCTACTTGTCTGACTTCATCATGGAACCACTCTCTCCTTCACTCATGGACAGTTTTTTTGGGTTTTTTTTTTTTTGGCTTTCTGGAAGTCTTGTTGTTGTTAAGTGCCATCGAGTCAGTTGTGACCCATAGAGACCCTATATGGGGTTTTTGAGGAGTGACTGGTGATCTTGAACCGCTGACCTTGCAGTTCAAATGGCTTTGCTGTCTGGCGCATTAACCCACAGTGCCACACCGGGACTTAGCTTGACTTTAATTATAGTAAATGGATGATATATTTATGAGCAAATTGTTCTTACTCTTTCTTTTTTTTTTTGACTTGATGAATAGCAAGATGATTGTATCTTTACATGGCAGTTGTTATCCTTGTAAACCTGGAAAAAGACAAAATATTGAAACACTTAAAGTATTTGACTTATGGCCATGGAGTGTTCAGGACACTGTCTAGGAAATGGATATCAACATAGAGATGGGACATGAAAATTCCCAAGTATACAAACAGAAGAAATTCAAATTTGAAATACTTCAGAAAGTTCCTGTTTGCACAGCCCAGTTTTCTTTTCGTTCCCTTGTTACCAGTGTTTGTACAGCTCCTGAAATTGTTGAGAAGTGGAGTGTCTGTGGTTTTTACAGATGGCTAACTTGGCAAGCCTCAGCCATGTCGATTTTATCATCAAGCTGCATAGAACCTTCCCAGTTTCCTGTGAGTGAGGCCTCAGCCTATCTGTAGAAACTGCATGCTTGAATTTATCTCCCTACAGATTCTTTCTTTGCAAAGAACCAGAGTTCTAAAATGAAAACATGATGTAAAACGTATCTCCTGTACATGGACATTAAAGCCATGATATTCATTATGTTTGTTTTACTAGTGTTTTTTTGTTTTTGTTTTAAAAAACAACAACACATTGCTGTCAAGCCAATTTTGACTTTTATCCAAACTATAGATCAGAGTAGAACTGCTTCATCAAGTTTCCAACATTGTAGCCTTTATGGAAGCAGACTGCTGCCACATCTTTTTCCCTTGGAGCAGCTAGTTAGGTTCAAACCACTGACCTTTAGTTCAGCACCTGGGCACTAACCAGTATACCACCAGGTGTCCTCCAGATCAGTATGAAGAGGCTTCAGAAAGTTTGTGGAAATTTTCCATTATCTCTTACTTCCATTTTTCCATGAACTTTTTGAAGCCTTCTTGTATATGATCTATTTAGTTCTGTTTTTAGCATTTGTTCTTTCCAGTTTTAATAAAATAGTAGTAAAATGTACTCCTGCTCTTACTGATTCATGATTGTCTGAGGATGTTTCTCATGGAATTTTATACAATGAGACATGGAAAGTTATCAAATAATAAAACATAATGATTTTGATTCAGTTGGTCATTGTTGATCTACTTTGTACTATTCACGTGTTTTTTCTCCCGTAAGTTTTGATAACCAAGTTAACATTTACAAATAAGCACTTCAGGAGTTAACAAGTAGTAATTTAGACTTTGATAATACAAACTGTGTCTATATTCACATTTATTGTAACTGCTATTGATAGAAGGCAGATATACTGAGAAGATGGCATACAAGTGTGATGACAAGAAGTAGGCATGTAGGATGAATGTCAGGATCCCCAACATTGCTTCTATATAAGTTTTCCTTTTATAGAGTTAGTCAAATGAACTGATTCTAATTGCTGATTTTTCAAATTCTGGTACTCAGTGAGCTTCAGAGTTCTGAGAAGTTTGCTTCATATTTCTTAAATATCCACAGTATATGTCCCTTTCCTTTTCTGTAATCTCTATAAGATCTTATTAAAAAGAAGTGTTTTTAAAAAAGAGTTCGCAAAACAGTACTTTAAGCAACAAGTGATTAAAAAATAAGCTTTTATTCTATATGTAAAATTGTTGCCATCCATCACAGAACTCTTTCATTTTAGGCTGGATGTTATATATGTACTGGTATGTGTCTGTATTGGAAGAGGGTGGTTGTTGGTAGTAATATGATCGTGTGACACTTTATTACTTTATATTATTCTTAACTACAATGAATGTTGGGGTTGGGAAAATATGTTTTTCAGGTTGAAGCACTTAATAAGTTAAAAACTTTAAATAGTTTAATCAAACTGAATGCAATGAAGCTAAATAGAGCCAAAGGGAAGGAGGCCATGCACACCTGTTTAAAACAGAATGCTTACCGGGAAGCCCTCTCTGACCTGCAGTCACCTCTGAATCCATGTGTCATCCTCTCTGAACTCTAGTAAGTGACTACTGTGCTTGGTGAATCTGTCATGAAACTAGCAATGCTAGAGGACTTCCAAGTCACTGACTTGGGAAGCAGTAGGGCCAGCTGTCAGCGCCATAAATGGGATATAATTAAGAAAGGAAAATCTTAAAAGTCCTCAAGGTTATTGTGGTGTTTGGTACAATGTATCCCTACTAGCTGAATATACCTCTGGGGTTAATGGACTTTATTGCAAATTAAGTTCTTTTCAATGGTGTATAATTAAAATTTCCTAAGACGAGAATCACATACAAATAAAATGTTGGGAACCACATTAGATTATTTGGTGATAGACCAAATAATCTGTATCTTAAAATGAAATGAATTTGTAAACTTTTTTCTCACTTTTAAATTACCTACAAAAATAATAATGGAAGAGTGCTAATGTGCATTCTGTATTATATCATTATTCAGATTTGAGCCTTTCCTCATTAAGAAATCAAGAATGGTCTCATAATATTAATTTAGTTATATTTTATATTTGTATTTGCTAAATAATATAAAATTAAAGAAGACAAATGAGTGGAGGAATTTTTAAAGAAGGTAGTAGTGAGAAGGACAGATGGAGGATTTTCATTCCAGCCCATCTGGCCTCAGTGCATACCAACCAAGGCTGCCCTCATGGTTGCTTTCAACCAGGAACAAATTCTCTAGGTTTGTCTTCATACAGGTATGAAAGGAACAGGTAAGGGTTTGTCCCCACGCCTCATAGCTCAGCTCACAGTCCTGCTGTAGTAGTAGGATTAGCACTGAACTGCTGCTAACTGCAAGGTTGGTGGTTCAAACCCACCAGCCTCTTGAAAACCCTATACCGAGTCGCTATGAGTCAGAACAGACGTGACGGCACTTAAAAACAATAAGTAGCTCAGATTAAAATTACAATTTTGCCATATATTTAAATTGAAATTGGCGAACTTTCCCCTTGTTTGATTTCAGTGTTGAAAAGTGTAAATACATGGATTCCAAGATGAAGCCTTTGTGGTTGGTGTACAACAACAAAGTGTTTGGTGAGGATTCAGTTGGAGTGATTTTTAAAAATGGTGATGGTAAGTGCTAAGGCTTTTAAAGGTCCAAATGCTTTTGTACTATTACTTAAAGGAATTAACTGAGATAGCATAATTAAATGTTCTTGGATAATGAGTACTTGTGACTTCTGTAAAAAATTTTTATTATAGTGTTTTGCTCAACATTTACTCACTTGACCATACAGATGTTATTAAGTAGATACCATTACGTCTAGACTTACGTTTCCTGGAAATTACTCCAACTATTACATAAAGTTTGTGAAGTCATGATACAGTGGCTTCATCCAATTCTTAAGAACTTCTTGTGTATTCTTAAAACCAAACGAGGAAATGATAAGCCATCTGAATTGTATGTGTGCTGTAATATAAATGATATTAGCACCTACTGAAGGAGTCCTGGTGTGGTATCGTAGGATAAACACTAGACCACAGGTCAGTTAGAACCACAAGGTCAGCAATTCAAACCCGCCAGCCGATCCTTAGAAACTCTATACAGGTTCACTGTGATTTGATGGCACTTAACAACAGGAACAACACAGTAGCTCTAGGGTTGCTATGAGTCAGAATTGACTCAATAGATAGGGTTTTTTGTTTTGTGTTTATTTATCATGAGTCCTGGTGTGGCACTTCGGGATAATGCACTGGACTGCAAGGTTGGTTTGAATAGCAAGGTCAGCAGTTCAGGGTCACCAGCTGCTTCTTGGAAACAGGGTTACTTTGAGTTGGACTGACTTGACGACACTTAACAACTTAATTTCTGAAATACTGTTACAGGAAGATGCACTAACTAACCAGCCTAATGTTTTATATGATGGTTATAGTAAATGTTAAAATATTGAAAAAATGTTTACAAAGTATTTGTCAGTGAGTTTAGTTAATTTTGACTAAGTCAAGTGAAACTGAAACTAATGAGTTGTTATGCATAAAATGAAAAGTTTTTACATTAAAGCAATTTCTCTTTCCTCTTAGATTTACGACAAGATATGCTGACACTTCAGATGCTGCGCTTGATGGATTTACTCTGGAAAGAGGCTGGTCTGGATCTCCGGTGAGATTTCTAGTGACTTTACATCTAATGTTATATTACTCCCATAGCACAATTTCTAAAACTTTATATTGATTCCATTCCTTCTATTGTTATTGTTATTCATAGTAATATTTACATGATTCTTTATAGTGTGCAGTATATTTTCAAATATATTAACTTTTAATTTAAACTTCATCAGATATAAAATTGTGCAAGTAAGTGAGATTCTAGAAAGAAGCAATAGGTCTGAATTTACTTACTGGACAGACAGCTCAAGTCTCATTACAACTTGCAATTTCAAAGATGCTCTGGGGTTAGGTGCACTGTGTGTCATGTCAGTGATAAAACCAGAGAAGGACCTGTGCTTCTTGTCACTTAGTTTAGCCCTTTTAATTCTAAATTTAAATTATTAATTCTATGGAACTTTTCAAAGATCCAGTTTTTGGGTTCATTCTCTTATCTACTCTCTATTTCATTTATTTCCACTGTCATCTTTATTCCTTCCTTGCTCGCTTTTGGTTAATTTAATCTTCTAATTTCTTAAGTACTGCTTTCAGTACATCCCATATGTTTTTGCATGTGTTCACTTTCATTCATCTCAAAGTATTTTCTAATTTTTCACATAATTATTTTTGGGGGCCTCTTGGTTATTTTGTTTCATTTCCACATATTTGTGAGTTTCCTCAATTTCTTTTTTACCAATTTTTAATGTCATGCCATATAGTCAGAGAACACATTTTATATTATTTTTGTTTTCTCATATTTTATTGAATGTTGTATTGTTTTATGGTATAAAATATTCTATCCTAGGGAACGTATTCCTTGTGCACTTAGGAAAAATGTGTGTTATATCGATTTGTGTTGGGTATAGCTGGTTTGTGGTGTTGTTCAAGTCTTTTTTTTCCCAATGGTCATCTGTTTGTTCTATCTTATATTGAAAGATAGGTGTTGAAGTCTGCCGCTATTATTGTTGAGAATTGTCTTTAATTCTCTGAATGTACGGCATGTATGTATCTTGTAGATGGCATATGTTGCTGTTGTTGAGTGCCATCAATTCAGTATTAACTTATTATGACCCTGTGTAGAGTTTCTGAGTAGCAGCTGGTTGCTTGAACCACCGATCTTTTGGTTAGCTTTCCAGTGGAATCAATTTACATGTAGTGTAATTACTGATATTGTGAGATTTGCATATGCCATTGTAAAAAGGATGTACGAGTAGTGGCTGACCTCCTGTGATATCACAAGAGGGAATGGGAATCAAACCTAACATCAGCCCAAGGCATCCTGTGAGACAAAGGTCAGACATGCCCTCTACCCTCCAAACCATTTTTTTTTTTCTTAATTTAAGGTTTTTATTGTGGATTGAGTGAAATTTATAGGGCACATCAGTTTCACATTCAACCATTCATATAACTTGTTTTATTACATTGATTATAATCCCCTCCATACATATACCATCAGTTAAAAGTATTTCTCTTTATCCACTTTAGCTTTTTTAAAAAAATACACAAACAAAAAACCCCACTCAGGCGTATATAATAAATTACAT
>NW_006408546.1:16322833-16329385 GCF_000296735.1 Chrysochloris asiatica | reverse complement strand
TGTGGCCTTAATACTTAGATGGGTGTGTGTTTTCGTATTTTTTATGCTTTCTGAATGCCTCCAGGTAGATGTGATCAGGAAATGGGCTTCCCTTTTAACTGTTCTTCCTTTATCTCAGCGGTTCTGCCAGGCATCTGTGGCCGCTCCGATCCTTTCCCCACGTGGTCTCACCCAAAATGGCGGCTCCTGGAGCAGCGGAGTGTCCTGGACTAGAAAGCAGTAGATTTCTTGCTTCTGCCACAAATTTCCCCAACTGTGAGCCTTCCAACCTTCTAAGTATTCCTTTATATGTGGTTCAGAGTTCTATGACCATCCCCTGAACCTGCTTGGTCGGGTATTCTGTGTTGTTGGCGGAGCTCTCTGCTATAGGTCCACCCGATCCGCCATCTTGTTTGTTCTCCTACCCTCCAAACGTTCTTATCAAGTATTTTCCAGCTGGAGACAAAAATTCATTGCAGTAGCTATAGAGCTCATAGACAATGTTCACAGTTTTGGAGTTTACTGGGGAAGTTAACAGTTACAATTCAGGACCACAAATGTTCAGGATACAGTTCTGTGGTCAAGACAACCTCTTCTCTGTTTACCCACAGGCAAGCATCCCTGTGGCCCCCAGCCCCTTGGCTTCACCTCTGTCTTGCTCAGGCAGTGTTACTAAGCTCATGCATGCTGAAGATTTGCTACAGTTTATCATTGTATATTTATTCTTTCCTTCAAGGAAGTCACATTTTTCTATTTTAAATTTGTCTATTTCTTCAATAATTGCAACTCTCCCACACTTATGCTCTTATCTTTTCATTACCTCATGTCTCTTTCACATTGTTCTGTTTTCCTAGGATATGGAAGGATCCCTAAAAATGAATGCATTTTGTTTGTGCTGTTGCTCAGGGTCTGTACTTATATTCAGCCAGTTTTTATATTGATGCTATTTCATAAGAGAGTGTGGCAAGGTTTGAGCTTTTTCATTTTCACTCAATGCCCAAGATAGGTAGCAAATTTCCATGTCATATTATTTGGTCAAGGAGCAGAAATTTTATTGTTCCCAATTCGTACACTTGGCAACCTTTCTGTTGGATTTCAGGTTCAGGTTCTGCCTATCATGGGCCCAAGAACATGTCTCTTCGGATGGATATTAAAAGGTCAGCCAATTCCAGTGACTTGCTGGGGCCCAATGTACCTAATTTTCTCCTTTTAAAACTTTTTATTGTGAATCGACTGAAGGTTTACAGAGCAGATCATCAGTTTTACACTCAGCAAATCCTATAATTTGCTGCATTACAATGATTGCAATCCCCCCCTCCATGATGCAACATTGTACTACCATCAGTGAACATTATTTACCTCTAGTCACTTTAACACTTACATTCCTTCTTGTGTCGCCCACTACCTTTATCTTTCTTCTGCCAACCTCCCTCTTGTTTGTTTTTTTCTGGGAGAATTTTCCAATCTTAGATCCTCCCGAAATAAACTTTTCCAATGCTATCTAGGTAAAAACGGTGTTTTGCTATGGGTAAGGTTCTTCTCATGGAACTTGTTAGGTGTGGTTGGAATAGAAAGATTATATTTAGTTTAATACAATAGTCTTGTGGATAATACTGATTATAGACTTTTGCCTCTAAATTAGAAGGTACTTCGAATTATTGGTCTTAGTTTGAATAGGTAAGTATTTCAGTGACCTTTGTATGGTCATTTATCTTACCTATACAGAGGTGAGAAATTTTCAGCCTGGTCACTATAAACACAGTGGGATCTGGACTGCCTATTTTTGTATGTAGATAGTGTTTTCTGGACACACAACCATGTTTATTTGTTTATGTGTTGTTTGTGACTGTTCCTTGTGCTATAACTTAAGAATTCAGCAGTGACCTAATAGTCTGGAATGATTAAAATATTTACTGTATGTCCATTTCTGGCAAAAATGTATTGACCTCCCCTCATATTAAGTAAATCTCCAAAAAAATATTTTTTACTCCAGAAAAAAGGGGTGGAGATACTTAAAGATTAGGCTAGTAACTCATTGATTCTTTCAAAGGTAACACAAAAACTACACCGCGGGGTTCTTTTGATTTAGTTTCAGCCTAACTGAAAAATCCCAACAAGTTCTTTTCTCCTGGCTTTGGTTCTGTCCATTTTATCCAAATATAAAGCACATTTAGCATCAAATGAAGTTCAGTGTGACCTCAGGCAAAGGGAGGCAGGCACTTGTGGGAGTGCTAGAAATAAACCTGATGTCTTTCTGATGGGAAGCATTGTGTGTCTAACAAGAAAAAGGAACTTGTCTATCCAGTGGAGTCTTTGCTGACTTTTTGTACTCTGACCTCATGTTTAAAAAAATATGCAGGGCATTAATTCTTTTGAGTTCATTTTTAAACTAGTACCTTTTTCTCACCAAACCTCTTTTATTGTTTCTATAAATATATGTGCGCCAAACCTTCTATTGTGTTTTGTTTTCCCTTTGGCCAGCTGTTCGGGTTAAACTGGGTCACGTAGCACACACACTTGTAAATTCAACTCCAAGTCTTCAGGTACCTTCCACACAGTACTGTATGGTCAGAATACTTTAGTACCTTTAATAATACCATACTGGCATAAATGGAAATGCATATTGCTCAATTTCATAGTTCACTGATGTCTCATAATATTCTTATTATAACTTTCATTTCAGATTAGAGCACTTGCAAGTCATCAGTATATGTTGTCAAAAAGTAAATAGGCAATCACCCTTTTTTCCTATTAAATCTGATAGGTCATCTACCCCCACATGCACAGACACATGTGGCATCAACTTTGACAGTTGTCACTACAGTGACTTTACATCTGATTTGTACTAATGTGGTTTATTTCCCTTTTTAAGAGACCTACACAAAAGTTCTTCAATGGCGATTGTGTCAAAGATTTTCTAAGTAGCCTCAAAAAATCAAGGGAAGAAGATGGAAGTAAAGCAGGCACTAGGTGAAGCACTTGCAGTAGTTAGACTTGAGTTGATGCATTAGAATTAGACCAGAGAAAACCTGCTGCATTCCTGTCAGAGTGAAGATTTGAGCCTTCCATCCCACTGTTGACAATTTCATTTTTGAATTCTTGCTTTAGGGTGAAAGATAAATTGCTCCTTGGTTTATTGGGTTAGAGAGTCTGAGAAAAGAAAGCAAACATTACTAAAATTGTTATCATGGTCTTTATAAGAAGTGTAGAAGTTGAGGGCAAAGGAGGCCTAGATAAGATGGTCAGGACCCCAAGAGTTTGTCCCCAGCTTGACTTATGTCAGTGTTTCTCTGGCAAGGATGTTTTTTCCTTCCCATTGTGAGCTTTTCATCCTCAGGACATTGAATGCTTTCATCCTTGCTTGCTTTTGAAAAGGAAGCTATTGGCCTTATGCCCAGTTTGACTGCAGTAGAGCCAGAATGCACTTTAACCTGGCAGCGTTTGTTTCACATGTGTTGTGTCACGATAAGAATAAGAAGTGTTGGTAAAAACTTTCTTATTGTGATAAAAATTTAAAAGGCAAAATCAATAATTTAGGCATAAAGCAAGTTATTGGTGTATCAGTCTGCCCAGATGTAATATGACAATTCTGTTTCCAACTTTGTTTTTGCTAGTACTAGGAAAAGTGCTTAAAGAGCCATAAAATAATTGAATCTTCTGTTGGAAAAAATGTTAGAAAATAGTTAATAAAATTCTCCCTCTTTTATCTGATTGTTGCACACTCCCCCAACGCACATATTCCAATGACTTTCTTAATGATTTTGGTGACAGAAGTTCTTACCAGTCTACAGGGCCATGCATGGTCTGTCCAAAACTTCCTGTATCTCCTTACCTTGCTTTTGTGTTCCCCCTTGCACTCTCATCCTTTCTCCTTGGGGTGGTCTTCTGTACATCCGTACATGGTATCGTGTTGCTCCTCTTGAATGCAAAGGCCACATACACGTTTTGTATTTGTGCTCTGTAAATTTGATGAGAACTAAGATACCTTTCTTCTTCTTTTAAGTACACCCATTGCATTGCATTTTGGAGTTCCTCTAGTTTAAAACACTAGAGGAGTGTTTTACAGTCAAGTGACAAAAGGATAGTCTTAATATATAAAGAGCTCATAGGTGCCATCCAGTTGGCTCTGACTCATAGCAACCCTATATAGGTTTTCCAAGGAGCAGCTGGTGGGTTTGAACTGCCGATCTTGTGGTTTGCGTCCAGTGCTGATTCTACAGTGGCACAAAATCCTTGTTAAAGTAATTTCCCAATTCTATGAACAAAGAATATAAATTGTTTGTCAAAATTGCACAATTAACTAAGTTGCAGACCTGAGATTTAAAACTAGGTCTACATGGCTCAAAAACCATCCCTTTAACCTAACACAGACTCCAGAGTTACCAACTACACAGCCGGTCTCCCAGGCAGTTTCTTGTAATTTTTCATGAACATAGATATAGGATGAAGAACTATTGCGTATTTTCCAGTGGTTGTTGTTAGGTGCCGTCAAGTTGATTCCGTTCCATAATGACCCTCATTAGGGATTCTGAGGAGCGACTGGTGAGCTTTAACTACCTACCTTGCAATTCAAACAAACTTTGAAGTCCAGAGCATTAACCCACGGTGCCACACCAAGGTGATTGAATACAGGGTTAAAAGAAAGCACCAATGTAACATCAGTGGGTCCTACATACTGACCTCTTATCTCTTGCCTCTCTTCCATTGGATCATACTCTTTGGCGATAAAAACCCGAACAAATAGAGACCATAAATCTTACAAAAGGAATTATTAAAATAGGTGGTAAAGATAAAAGTGTTCACATATCAGTTTAGCAAAGATTATTTTAATAGATAATGCTTTATAGAATCTGTTACAGTAAACATTCTTTATGTGTAGCTAATAAGAGTAGTATTACTATTCTCATCTTTCTGACAGACTACCAGCCCTTTCTACATTTTTAGTCACTTCTCAGAGTTGCTATCGCCAAAGAGTCTGATCCATTGGAGGAGAGGCAAGAGACAAGAAGTCGACATGCAGACCCACGGATGTCACATTGTTGCTCTCTTTTAACCCTGTATTCAGTCACTACCACTGTAAAACATGCAATAGTTATTCATCTTATGTCCATTTTCATTTACACAAGAAGCTGCTTAGAAAACCTGCTACATAGTTGGTAACTCTGGAGTCTGTGCCACATCGACCTAGTTTTAAGTCCGTTGAGTTTTCTTCTGACCCATAACTATGTAAGATTTCCAAGGGGCAGGGCAGCTGGTAAGTTTGAACTACCAACCTTGTAGTTCAGTGATTTCTCCTACAGCGCTGCACAAGGATTCCAGAATGAAGGGTGTTGTTATATGCTGTCAATTCAGTTCTGATGCATAGTCAACAAGGTGAGCTTAAACCACCAAATTTGTGGTTCAAACTGACTTTTCTCTCCAGCGGATTAACCCACAGCATCTGACCAGGCCTCCAGAATGAAGGGTGGTTGTTAAGTGCCGTTAAGTCAATTCCGACCCATAGCGATCCTGTATATGGTTTCTGAGGAGACGCTGGTGAGCTTGAACCACCGACCTTGCAGTTTAAACGGCTTTGCAGTCTGGCACATTAACCCAAAGTGCCACACCAGCACTCGAGAATGAAGGATTGTTGTTGTTATGTGCCGTGGAGTCGATTCCGACTCATAGCAACCCTGTACAGGGTTTCTGAGGCTGTAACTCTTTACGGGAGCAGAAAGCCTCATCTTTCTCCCATAGAACAGCTGATAGTTTTGAACTGCTGACCTTGCAGCTCACAGCCAAATTCATAACCACGTGTCTGTCAGTCTGTCTTACTGTGGTGGCTTGTGAGTTATTGTGATTCTGGAAGCTATGCCACCGGTATTTTAAATACCAGCAGGGTCAACCATGGTGGACAGGTTTCACATGAGCTTCCAGACAAAGACCAGACTATAGAACAGACCATCGATTATTCATATGCAAATTCAAACTGAAGCTGAAGAAAATGAAAACAAGTCCACAAGAGCCAAAATATGGCCTTGAATATATCCTACCTGAATGTAAAGATCATCTGAAGAACAGATTTAATACATGAAACACTAAATACCAAAGGCCAAAAGAGTTGTGGGATGACATCAAGAACATCATACATGAAGAAAGCAAAAAAATCGTTGAAAAGACAAGAAAGAAGGAAAAGGATCAAAATGGATGTTAAGAAGGACCCTGAAACTTGTTCTCCAGTGTAGAGATGCTAAAGCACATGGAAGAAATGAGGAGGTCCAAGAGCTGAACAGAAAATTTCAAAGATCAGCTCGAGAAGATAAAGTCAAATATTACAACAAAAATGTGCAAAGATCTGGAATCTGAAAATCAAAAAGGAAGAACACACTCAGCTTCTCAAGCTGGGGGAACTGAAGAAAAAATTCAAGCCCTGACTTTGGTTAAATTATTGAATGATGCAGAAAGCATCAAGAGAAGATGGAAGGAATACACCGAGTCATTGTACCAAAAGGAAATGGGTAATGTTCAGCCATTTCAAGAGGTAGCATATGAACAAGAGCCAATGATATTCAGGGAGTCCAAAGTGCATTAAAG
>NW_006408546.1:16295958-16321770 GCF_000296735.1 Chrysochloris asiatica | reverse complement strand
CCTCATATGCATACGAGAGCTGGACAGTGAATAAGGAAAACTGTAGAAGAATTGATGCCTTTGAGTTATGTGTTGGAGGAGATTGTTGAAAGTGCCATGGGCTGCTACAAGAACCAACGGATCCATTTTGGAAGAAGTGCAGCCCGAGTGCTCCTTAGAGGCCAACATGACCAAATTTCGTCACTCATACTTTGGACATATTGTCAGGAGGGACCAGTCGCTGTAGAAGGATATCATGTTTGGTAAGATGGAGGGTGAGCGAAAAAGAGGAAGATCCCCAACGAGATGTATTGGCCAAGTGGCAGCATTGATGGATTCAAGCATGGCAACAGTAGTGAGGTTGGCCCAGGATCACGCAGTGTTTCGTTCTGCCATGGTTAAGATTAGTATGGGTCAGTACCGACTTGATGGCACCTAACAACAACAACGCTACCAGGGCTCCTTGGAATGAAAAATGAAGGGTAGAGGTGGAGAAATGCTTAGATTCTGAGTACGTTTTGAAGGTAAAAAATTAAATGTTGAAACTGAGAGAAAGAGAATAGTACATGATGAACTTAAGGTTGTGGCTGTGAACAGTTACACGAATTAATACCTAGTGTAGTGGTTACGAGTCAGGCTTCAAACCTCAGGGACATCAGTTCAAAACTACCAGCTGTTCCGCAGGAGAAAGATGAGGCTTTCCGCTCCCGTAAAAATTTACAGCCTTGGAAACCCTGTACAGGGTCGCTATGAGTCTATAGACATCACAACAACAATATGTATAAAGTGCTCAGCCTGGAGCCTGGACCTACTAGGTGCTCAAAAATGGTGGTTCCCTTCCTCACAATTATATTGTATAAAAAGGATTGTCCTTCCCTATACCCATACCAGCATATAGAATGTTTCACCAGAACAACTAGATAATAACTTACCACCTTTACTTGAACATTGAAATTCTGGATAAATCACTCCATCTCCCTAACAGAAATAAAAGTTCACATTTTTCCATGTAACCATAATACAGTAATGCTAAGGACATTAATAGTAATAAAACATAAGAAAATATCTGATATTATGGAAAAATAATGTCCATTTTTCCCTCTCTCAGGATGCTGCCTTATGGCTGTTTAGCAACAGGAGACCGCTCTGGCCTCATCGAAGTAGTGAGCACCTCTGAAACAATTGCCGACATTCAGCTGAACAGTAGCAATGTGGCAGCCGCTGCAGCCTTCAACAAAGATGCCCTTCTCAACTGGCTTAAAGAGTACAATTCTGGGTTAGTTTAGTCGGTTTGAATATCAGTGTTCTTTACAGAGAGCTAAAGTAATAACTGTGTACCCAATAAGAATCAACAGTGTCTTAGGGGAAATATTAGTATTGCTTATTTATTGTTTTAATCTATACACATCTTCTTAAACTTAAGAGGGTTATCATTGAATTCTACTTTATTTACACCAAATTTTAGAACCTTGCAGTATAATATTACTATCTAAGAGTATAAATGTTTTTAAAACAGTACATTAAAGTTTTTAAGTACATTAGCTTCTATAATTATGTAGCGGTATGAACTAAGTTTTGAATAGATTACTCTAATACAAGTAAAATGAGTTTGTAGACTGTGGTCTCTAAACTAATCTTAAAAAAAAAAAACACCCATTTTTAGAACTGTTTTATATAT
Source organism: Chrysochloris asiatica (assembly GCF_000296735.1). Classification (NCBI taxonomy): domain Eukaryota; kingdom Metazoa; phylum Chordata; class Mammalia; order Afrosoricida; family Chrysochloridae; genus Chrysochloris; species Chrysochloris asiatica. The sequence continues at coordinate 16,320,113 of NW_006408546.1, read as the reverse complement.
ATGGTTACAGTATTATAAGCACACTGATACATAGAAATGAAAGGAATTCTCATTGGGATGGGGAAAGTGTTACAAGTAGTTTTGCCTAAAGACTTTTAAGTAACAACACTCAAAAGTTTTCACTGAGTAGATACAAGGACTTACTATGTGGAGAAATTGGGCTCCAAGTTTTTATAATCTTCTCTAAAGATTTGCCCTACTTATTTAAGTGGTTTTAACTATAGTACATAACACTTAAACATACCATTCTAGTCTTTAGTCAAAAGTTAACAAAAATGTTCCAATGCCTCAGCATCGCCGAATAAAATCCATGTCTCCTCCCATTGCTGTGTACATACATGCCCCTATCCTTCCTCCCAACTGATGCACAACACTCCAAACACAGACGTTTCAATGGCAGAGGCAGAGTTACATGGTGCTTTTGATGCTAGCAAGCTTATCCTTTTGCCCTGCTCCTGTGATCATGCTGACTCCCGTGGTTGATTCAGCATGCTCTGCTCATGTGGTTTGGGCTGTATATTGTAGTTCACAGTTCAAAAGGACACAGCTGTGCCCATTGACTCTCATACCCCTGCATTTGGAGGCTGAAAATATTTGTTGCTTCTTCTCTTGTTTAGGGATGACCTGGACCGAGCTATTGAGGAGTTTACCCTGTCCTGTGCTGGCTACTGTGTAGCTTCTTATGTTCTTGGGATTGGCGACAGACATAGTGACAACATCATGGTTAAGAAAACCGGTCAGGTGAGCTGCTCCCTGAGGTCTGTCAAAGACCCTAGTGATGCCATGACACATAGCATCTCTCGTGAAACTCAGGTGGATTCTTTAGTCATTGTCAGAATCATGTATTTGTCTTTCCTTCATATGTCCCTTGCTTTACATACCATGTGCTTCATATATCCATTTACTTGTTCAAAATTACATGGTACACATATGTTTAAAAAATCTGTACTTATTTGAAAGTGACCCCTTCAAATACAAAAATTAAGAATTGAAGGAGCAGATGCTGTGCTGGGTGTATGAATGTCACAAAAAAAAAAAGTTATTTTAAAAAAAACAACAACTGGGAAATATCTGGGGAAAAGGGAACATGAAAAATAATCATTTTCGGTAAAAATCATTTATATTAAGCAACGTTAAAGGAGATTTTTTGGGTAAATTTTCAATATACGCATACCGGAGTCACAGTGTGACATTGTAGGATCAGCACTTAACTGTTAATTACAAGATCGGCAGTTCAAACCCACCAGCTACTCCTCAGAAACCCTATTTGGAATCAACTCGACAACACTTAACAAAAACAGATGCATACCAAAAGGAAAATTTCTGGGTTCATGTGTAAACTTTTGACTCTAGGTGAAACCCAGAGTTTTATACCTCCTGAGAAAGATTTTAGATAATTCTAGTTTGGGCTTTGAGAGTTTGCCCAGGACATAAGCACCAAAGTGTGGTCTACCTGTCAATGCACGCTTTCTCGATGAATGTTAGACCCAGCACTTTTGAAGGCCCTGCTTGAACCTTGTAACCACAGCATCTACACTTAAAAGGATTCCTTTAGAAAATTGAAAACATTGGTTAATTTCCATGCTTTTCCTGGCACCCCTTTGAAATGAAACCTGTACATAGAGCAAGATGCAGCTGTTCCAATAGAACAAGGGAACAATGAATAGTTTAAAATTTGGAAAGGTGTGCATCAGGGTTATTATATTCTTTCACCATACTTATTCAATCTGTACAATGAGCAAATAATCAGAAGCTGGATTATATGAAGAAGAATATGGCATCAGGATTGGAGGAAGACTCATTAACAACCTGCGATATGCAGATGATACAACCTTGTTTGCTAAAAGCGAAGAGGACTTAAAATACTAATGAAGATCAAAGATCATGGCCTTCAGTATGGGCTTTCTTTACCTCAGTGTAAAGAAAACAAAAATCCTCACCACTTTACCGAGAAGTAACATTAAGATAAGTGGAGAAAAGATTGAAGTTGTCAAAAGACTTCATTTTGCTTGGATCAGCCATCAACACAGATGGAATCAGCAGTCAAAAAAATCAAACATTGAAGAAAGACCAGCAGGAAAAATACAAAACAATAACAGCAGTCCAACTGATTACTACAAGAATAAGCAAGTTGCTCGCCCAGGAGACATGAAGTCAAGTGGTCGGGTCCCCTCAGGGCAAACCCCCTTCCAAGACTAAGACTCAGTGGGAATACACAAGCAGACATGCGCTCTGATTGGTGACCATGTTTATCACCAATAAGGGGAAGTGAGGGAAAAACAGCAATGAAGCTGCAAGCTAAGCCCTACAATGTTTCATAGACTCCTGTGAACCCGGGTGGAGACCTGGTTGGCCAGTAGTGTGGCAAGACCTGGGGACTCTTGGGCCCAGAGTCACTGACATAGCCACAGAGGACTAGAGTGGAGAGTGAAGAATCCAGCTAATAAGAAGAGCTGGCAAGGACACATGCATAAGAACACCCACACTTGCAGATAATACCCACTTGACCTGGCTTCAAAGTAATTTGATACAATTTGATGAACTTGACCTACACCAAAGGATGCGGTAACTTACAAGAGGAAACAAATCTTTACAGCGAGGATCATTCCCACCCCCTCCATACACAGAGTAAACAGGGATGGGCCACTTGGACATTGGCTACCCAAAATGGGGGGTCTACAAAGACAAGAAATGACTCGCTTACAAGCTTTCAAGAGGGAGCCTCGATCTAGAGGGCTCAGAGGAAGGTAGAACCCTACCCAGAGAGCAGTGACGCCAGAGATGGAGGCAGAGACGATGACCCAGAGAGGGAGAGGAGCTGTGTGCTGATGACCGGGGAGCAGGCTTGCTGTTGGTTGGTTGATGATGCATGGAGGGGATTGTAACCATGGTAATGAAAGAATATATGGTAGTATGAATGTAAAGCTAATGTTCTCCCATGTAAACAGTCACATAATTCTCAGTAAAACATTTAAAAAAAAAAAAAAATCAAACAATATATTGCATTAGACAGATCTGCTGCATAAAAGACCTCTTTCTCTTTAAAGTATTCAAGAGCAAAGATGGCAGTTTGAGGACTAAGGTATACCTGACCCAAGCCATCGTGTTTTCAAAAGCCTCAAATGCATATGAAATGGACAATGAGTAAGAAAACCATAGAAGAATTGATGCATTTGACTTTTGGTGCTGCAAGTGTTGGAAGAAGTATAGCTAGAATGCTCCTGGGAATCCAAGATGGCCAGACTTAATCTCTCATACTTGGGACATATTGTCAGGAGGAACCAGTCCCTGGAGAAGGACATCATGCTTGATAAAGTGGAGGGTCAGCAAAAATGGGAAAGACACCCAACAAGATGAATTGGCCAAGTGGCAGCAACAGTGGGCTCAAGCATAGCAACAATTATGAGATTGGCACAGGACCAGGAGGTGTTCATTCCATTGTGTTTAGGGTCTCTATGAATCAGTCCCAACTTAATGGCACCTAACAACAGCAACTCTGAAATGATAATAAGGAATGTTAAAGTGCCGTCAAGTCAGTATCCAACTCACTGCAACGCTGTATAGGGTTTCTGAGGAACAGCTGGTGGGTTTGAACTGCCAACCTTGTGATTCACAGTCCAGCACCGTTCCAGGACATATTGTGGTAGTGAAAATTTTCTGTCGACTGGGCCAGAATTCTCAGTGATTTGGCAGTTTAGATATAGCTATTCCCCATGATGCGATGATAAACCAGTAAGAGGATTAAGTGTGTATGGGTTGTTGGTAAGTGCAGTGGAGCTAGTTCTGACTCATAGCGACCCTGTATAGGGTTTCCAAAGAGCAGCTGGTGAGTTTGAACTGCCAACCTTGCAGTTGTGGTCCAGTGCTTCATCCCACAGCCCCACACTAGCATCCTACCTGTAATCCCATTATCACCCTGATCTGATTTATGGAATATCCTTCAAGGTGTGCCATGCAACACCTTTTATCTTGCAAGAGATAAAAGGAGAGAGACTTGAGCTGAGAGTGGAGTGCTTTGGACCTCAGGTCCCTCCACTGTGAAGCTCCTAGATCCAGGGAATGTTGGGCCTACAGATGGCTGAAAGGAAACAAGGACTTTCCCGCCAGAGCCCACAGAGAGAAAGTCTTCCACTAGAGCCAGCTCTCTGAATTTGAACTGCTAACCTCCTAAACTGTAAGAGGATAGATTTCTGGTTGTTGAAGGCATCCACTTGTGGTTTTTCTCTTACAGCAGCACTAGATAACAAAGTACATACATCAATAGACTCGGGGGATGACAGAAAGTAATATAATGAAGTGGTAATGACTTAGCAGAGCTGGGAAAATAGAATCCTGAGTATTTGTAAAAAGGATGTCAGTCTAAGAAAAGCTCTAAACTCAGAGACACCAGGTATTGTTGAAGGCAGAGATTTAGGAAGAGACTAAAAACAGATTGGTTAGCAGTTTGTATTTGAAGCATTTAGGTGCTCAAGTTCTTTCACCAAGGAGAGGGAAAATGTTTTCTCTGAAGAAGTATGTTCTCCTGACCCAAAGACACCAGGTTCCACAGAGACTCAGGAGAATATTCCATATTAAAAAAAAAAAAAAAAAAATGGAAAGAAAGTGAAACTTGTCAAACTAAATGTTGTGATACCCAGCCACTTTGCCCAAGAACTCTGGAAGCCAGCTCTTTATCTCCTTGGCAAGAGACTAGATGAATGAGAAGACCTGGCAGCTGAGTACTCTCCCCAGGTGAGGTCTTTCTTCAGTCACTCTTTAAGGAATCCCACCAATCAACAAGCCTACCATATGCATGACCAGTCAAGGATTATCACAAATTTGAAGGAAACTTCCATCATGAAAGATAAATGGCAATAGAAAAAGAACAAACTCTAGGAAAAATGTAGTAAACAGTAAATAATTAAAATGAGAAAAGAAGACCTCACTTGAGTCCTGGTGTGGCACTGTCTGATCAGTACTGGACCGCTGACCACACACAGGGTCGGCAGTTAAAATGCACCAGCTTATCCTAAGAAACCCTATACAGTGTTTCTGAGTCTGAACATACATGATGGTACTTAACATTTAAAAAAAGAAAGTAAATTGAAAGCGTTTATAGAAATTATTAAGAACAAATACAAAGTTAAAATAGAAGCAGTGTAAATAAAAAGTAGCTAGTACAGACTGTGAACCACAAGGTCAGTGTTTCAAGCCTACCAGCTGCTTTACAGGAGAAAGATGAGGCTTTCTGTTCCCACAACAATTTAAAGTCCCAGAATCCTAATATGAGGTCGCTATGACTCATTGCAACTCTGTAGGGTTTCCAAGGAAGCAGCTGGTGGTTTGAACCACCAACCTTGTGGTTAGCAGTCCAGTGTTTATCCTATTTTGGCCCACACCAGGATTGAAATCATAGCCATTTGGCTCAGAAACAGAAAAGAGAAATGGGATGAACTTAGCAAGCATTTCTCAGAGCTGACATTCATGAATGTCCAGTCAAAAGAATATAAAATTTCCTCACAGTAGTTTAAAAAGACCCATGCTAAGACCTTCAACCATCAGATTTTAATGCATTATACATAGGGGAGTTCTTAAAAGCTTCCCAGAAAACCTAAATGCCCATCAGTGAATGGATAAACAAAATGTGATACATACATGCAATAGAATACTACTCAGTATGAGAAATGAAGTATTAATTTATGCTACAGTATGAATAGAGTCCTGGTGTGGTCGTGCATGCTAAAGCATTGGACTGCAAGGTCAGTGTGAACTGTAAAGTAGGCAGTTCAAGTTCACCAGCCACTCCTCAGAAACCCTATACAGGGTCTTTATGAGTCAGAACTGACTTTACAACAGTATGGTTGGAACTTAAAGACATTATACTGAGAGAGAGAGCCAATCAAAAAGGACAGGTAGTGGGTGGTCTCAGTTATATAAAAATACAAGAAAAGATAAATGTATATATAGAGATCAAAGATTGTTAATGGTTATTAATGCAGGAAGGGAGGGGGGAAGGATTTACAGTAATGGAAAAATTAAGGTAGGGTTACACAGCTATTATAATTGTGGCTAAGTTCTAAATCTGTAAAAATGCTAATGGGCAAAAGTAGTGTAATATATATACTTACAGCAATGACAAAACACAGCTGCCAAGGCTATGTATTTACAACCAAACACCCATAGGCTTTGGTTCCTTGGTTTGGAGGTAATTTAGGGTCATGGTTTCATGGGACATCTTATTAACTGACCCAATGGGTTTAGTGCTCTGTTCTACCTCTCAATTCATAAAGTTGTGTCCAGTGCCTTAAAAGCTTGCAAGTAGCCATCCAAGCAAGGCACAATAATTGGCGTCTGTTCACCTGGAACAATGGAGGTCCGAGAGTCAAATATAGGGAGAGGATACGCAGTGTGTGACTAATTGCCTTCATGAACCATGAGAACAAAAGAACTGGATGATACCCAGCTACCATTACTGAACATTTTCTTCAAAGATTCTATAGAAGAATCCTTATCAAAAGGAAGGAAAATCCAATGGAATTTGAAATTCTCATGGACTCTAGACTTTTTGAAGCTAAGAAGGCTGGATGAACCCATGAAAATATTGCCTTGAGATCATCTTTAGACCTTAAAAAGAATATATCCTCTGATACCATCTTAAAACCAAGCAGCAGTTTAAAAAAATAAGAAAGAAAGGTCTCTCTTGAGCATTATGCTCTTTAAGACCTATATGGGATCAAATTGACAACTGCAACGCAAAAGATTAATAGAAACCTTAGAGGGTAGTGAATTTATGTTAATAAGGGAAGAGCAGTTCAGATATGAAGAGTGAGAATGTGCTCAGTGTCACTGAATTTTCCATGTAGAAACTGTTGAATTTGTGTATGTTTTGCTGTGTATATCCTCAATAACAATGATAGTGTATTTTTTTTTAAGTAAACAATAAACCTCTAATAAAACAAATAAGAATAAAAATTTTGTAGAACAACTACCCAGAGACAGACACAGCAGGCCATGCACTAGGCAGGGTTCAGAAGTCAGAACCTGACACTTGACGTCTCAATATAGCATCATTGGAAATTGTGACAAGGTTAGGGCAAATGATTTCTAATCTAGAATTCATAACTAAACTATCAACTATGACAGTAGAATAAAGATATTTTCAAACACATAAGGTCTCAGAAGGCTGTCAGAATAAAGGCATCCACCAGAACAAGGTTCTAAACCAGTAGTTCTTAAATGAAGTTGTTTTGTGTCCTTCCCCCACTGCTTCACACCAATACATTTGTCTGTCTAAAGACAATTTCTGATTGCCACAACTGAAAGCTATGTTACTGGCACCTAGTGAGTAGAGACTAAGGATGCTGCTAAATATCCTCAGAACAAACAATTATCCGGCCCAAATACTAGTAGTGCTAAGGTCTAAATGATGACTTAACCCAAAGGAGAGTGTGATGTGGAACTCAGGTACCGGGGTATGCATGTGAGAGAAGAATGAAGGGATCTCCGAGGACGATGGCTCTGTGGCAGACCTAGAGAGCAACTGACTCAGATGGGACTTACTGATTACCTGGTCATGTGGAAATAGTTTTTAAAATGGATCTTGAGGAGAGTGAGAAGAATTGATGGTAAATACAGAACACTAAGCCAAGAAAAAACAAATTATTTTCTTCCGGAAAAAAAAAAGATGAACAATAGAAGAAATGTAATCATAGTATATATCAGTCACATGGTTCAGCATTGAAATATACGTACATGATCTAAACAGTATAAATACCAGAAATTATAACTTAACAGCATGCTATATGATATAATAAGAGTGCTAAGTTTTTATCTTCTGTGATAGGAATTGCTGTTGTAGAGTCAGTTCCAACTCATAGCAACCCTGAATAGGGTTTCCAAGGAACAGCATGGGTTTGAACCACCAGCCTTGTGGTTAGCAGTCCAGTGCTTATCCTATGGTGCTGCACCAGGACTCCATAGTAGGAATTTATTTGTTGTTATAAAGTGCTGTCAAGTAGGTTCCAACCCATTTCAAATGAGGGCATAGTACTCTGAATAGGGATTCCAAGGAGTGGCTGGTGAGCTTGAATCACTGACCTAGGGGTTCAAACCAACCTTGCAATTGAGCACAGTAACCCACGGCACCACACCAGGACTCCATAATGGGAATAGTAATCTACTATTAAGAAGTAAAAGCAAATAACAAACTTGTTATTTAGGAAAATGAAGGTAAACTCTACTCCAGAGAAAGCAGGGAAATACGTGGGGGAGAAGTTACTTCTAAGTAGTTAGCACTCGGGGAGAAGTTACTTCTAAGTAGTTAGCACTCAAATTGAGTGAGCTGGTGGGCAAGAAATTACTCTTTTTCATTATGTGTAACTATTTGACCTTTTTAAATTTTTCCTTTCTACTGGATATATACAGTTTAATTTTAGGGTTTGAAACACTAGTATGAAACACTTTCTCTTAAGACACAGAAGAGCTCAGGTGAGGGGCTTCTTGGACTGCTGAGAGCTTGCCCTTTATTAGGAATATATTAGAAAAACAAGGAAAATTGAATCTCATTTGTTTTCCAGCTGTTCCACATTGACTTTGGGCATATTCTTGGAAACTTCAAGTCTAAATTTGGCATTAAAAGGGAGCGAGTGCCTTTTATTCTTACCTATGATTTCATTCATGTGATTCAACAAGGAAAAACAGGAAACACAGAAAAATTTGGCCGGTGAGTATTGTCCTTGTGTCCAAGCTAAACTCCTCTACCACTTTCTCATTGGGTCAGTTGGACTAGTATTTCCTATGCTGCAATGTAATTGGATCTGAGAGGTGAACCATCTGCTAATAAGAGACTTAAGGAGGAAATTTGCCTGTCAGATCCATGACAGGAGAAGCCAAGAATGTTAGAAATATGAAATAAGTTACTATGTTTTATTCTAACAGTATTCCACCATTTGCTTGTTTCAACAAATTCTCTGTAACTTTAAAAACACTGATCGTGAGATGCTTAGAGAACAGGCATGTTCCTGTCATTCTGTTTAGAGTATAGTCAGAGAGCCAGAGCTCAGGGATTTGAGGAAATTTTCAGTCTCTGGTTTATGCCTCAATACCTGCATATTCTCAAGCATTTATATACGTCTTTTTGCCTACGTTTCTTCATCTTCAAATGAGGGCAAAGATAATTATAATGATGTGGCTGATACAAACCATATGCTTAACAAATGACCACTGCTATCATTTCTAGTACAGCCTAAATTTATGCAGAATATACCTGTGTCCAGTTTCCTATTTGGCGTAATAAGGGAGATGTGATTAGATGGTTCTTTTGAAGGACCATCTTAAAGAGAAAGAGGAGCAAAGTCCAGAAGACCAGACCCATCAGTGCAAAAGCACTCATGGATTTGGTGGGACCATTAGAGAAGTTAATCTTTCTACCTAATCAGACACCAGAATCTAACCATACTCAGAAATCAGTCTGGATTCCCATTATCACTTAGTTTGTAATCAGTTCGTATGTCTCATAGAATGAAAAGGCCTAAGTGCTGCAGTATAATGCACTGGGCCACCAGGGCAGTTTGAATCATAAGGTCTTTGGTTTAAACTCACCAGCAGATCCTTGGAAACCCTATACAGGGTTGCTATGAGTAAGAACTGACTCAAGGGCACTAAACAACAACTAAGTGTAATATATTGTCTTTTGCAAAGAATTTTAATTTAGTTTTGAAAAAGATGATTTTAGAGAGCCTGAATTATGTTACGTGTTTTAGTACTGGGACAGTTTTCAAAATAAAAATTAGAACTGAGCCTTTAGCTCAGTAGAACATTTCCAGCTATGTAGTAGAAAATCTAGATGTGTATCATCCTTTTCTTTGGTGAAGTGTTGTACTCACTCTAACACTACCTCCATGTAATTCCCTGCATAATGAAAGGTTCCGCCAGTGTTGTGAAGATGCATACTTGATATTACGACGGCATGGGAATCTCTTCATCACTCTGTTTGCACTGATGTTGACTGCAGGGCTTCCTGAACTCACATCGGTTAAGGATATTCAATATCTCAAGGTATAAAACCCCCCCTTTTTTATATGTTGGATATGGAGTTTGGTACGTCTACCTATTTAATTCAAATGCTTAAAGGCAGTGAAACAAAGACACTTCCTTTGAATCTTTGCCAGGAGAAATCTCGGAAGATCCTATAAAGGAGCAATTTTGAAAAAGGATCTTACTGTCCAGATGATTTCCCACCAGTTGTTGTTAGGTGCCATCGAGTCAACACCAACTCATAGGGACCCTATGCACAACAGAACAAAACACTGCCCCGTCCTGTGCTAACCTCATAGTCATTGCTACACCCAAGCCTATCGCTGCTGCCACAGTAACAGTCCATCTCATTGGGGGTCTCTTTCTCTTTTTTTTCTGACCCTGCACTTGACCAAACATGATGTCCTTCTTCAGGGACTAGTCTCTCCTGATAATATGTCCAAAGTATGAAAAATGAAGTCTGGTCGTTCTGGCTTCCAAAAAGCCCTCTGGTTGTACTTCTTCCAACACCGATCTGTTTGTTCTTTGGCAGTCCATGGTACTTTCAGTGTTCTCCTCCAACACTGTAACTCAAATGCATCAACTCTTCCACAGTCTTCCTTACTCACTGTCCAGCTTTCAGGATCGGGCACACCTTAGTCCTCAAACTGACATCCTTGCTCTCCAACACTTTAAAGAGGTCTTATGCAGCAGATTTGCCTAATATAATACATTGTTTGATTTCTTGACTGCTGCTTCCATGAGTGTTGATGGTTGATCCAAGCAAAATGAAGTCTTTGACAGATTCAGTGTTTTTTCCATTTATGTATATTATATGTTCATGGTCCACTGGTGTGGATTTTTGTTTTCTTTGCATTGAGAAGCAACCCATACCGAAGGCTTGTGGCCTTTGATATTTATCAATAAGTATTTTAAGTCCTCATTTTCAGCAAGTAAGGTCGTATCATCTACATATCACAGGTTGTTAATGAGTCTTCCTCCAATCCTGATGCCACGTTTTTCTTCATATAATCCAGTTTCTTGGATTATTTGCTCAGGATACAGATTGAATAAGTATGGTGAAAGAATATAACCATAGCACACAACTTTCCTAATTTTATGCCATTCGGTTTAAATTCCACCAGTATAAAGAGCTTAAAGAAAGTTGATAATTAGGCAGGGATCTCCCTTTCCACACACTGGAAGAATAAGGATTAGCACTTTGCTTTTCAGTCACCTGAATATTTTCCTTCCTGGGGTCTTACTGGGTCTTGTGGAGTCATTGGATTTGGATCTTTGCAGGAAGCAACTGAGGTGTTTTGTAGTGAGTTACAAATTTATTTCACCTTAAGAAGCCTTGTGCCAGCAGTCACTGTACCTTGGTGTTACAGCAGAACACATGCACACTGCCCGATAGGATGCAAGACTGAGCCATCTCTACACAGTGACATCCACACATCACTATCAAGCGTATATAAAAATCACATTTTTTCCCCTTCATTTTTAGGATTCTCTTGCCTTAGGGAAGAGTGAAGAAGAAGCACTCAAACAATTCAAGCAAAAATTTGATGAGGCACTCAGGGAAAGCTGGACTACTAAAGTGAACTGGATGGCCCATACAGTTCGGAAAGACTACAGATCTTAACGGTCAGCCTTGCTCCTAATGTATTTGTTGGTTTTGTTTCATTTTCATTTTGCATTTGCACTAAATTGAACATGACCTTGCCAGAGATGTTATAAAGGGAATGAAATCCTGGAATTCAGTTAAATAAGGACAAAGCATTCCACAGAACCCAACCTGAACAATCCCTGATGACCACCCTCTGCTTTTTGAATGCTTGACCGAGACTCATCATGAAAACTGTCAACATTATAGATAATCACTTCCTGCTGACTTTGCACGCCAAGGAATGCTACTAGTGATTTCTTTCGTCTTCTTTCTAGTGTTTGGTACTTTTACAGAAAGATGTAAATACTTCTTTTCAGTATTGGGCTGGTGGCTGTTCCTACTTTCCAAACAAGGCTTTAAAGAAGGTAATTTTTTTTTTCCCCCTTTTAAAATTGTGTAGGCTACATATTATGATATAATTTGAAATTATGATTATTTTTCAAAAGAAACCTGTGGAAACTTAATTTTTTGTTAGTATTTATCTACCATGATAGCATCATTCCAACTAGACTTGCTGAAAAATCTATGGTTGAGGTATATATATATATATATATTTATATATATATGTGTGTGTGTGTGTGTGCATATATATATATATATATATGTTTTATGTATATATGTATGTATCACATGTATTTATAGTATTCTAGTAGGAGTTCTGTGTGAAGATGTGTCTTTGATTTTCTTTAGCTTTAGTATTACAGTTTTACAAAAAACAAACCCTACTTTTCCCTAAGTTACTTTCTGTTAACTGTGTGATCCAGTTCTTCCAGCTGCTTCTGTAATGAGGCACATGTTAATACAGTTTTTACATGGTATCTATGAAAGACTTCACTTCTTACAGCATAATATTTGAGCTAATGTGTTCAAGAAAGAAAGCAAATGAAAAGGAACCTCTTTATGGAATAAACTTCAAATCTGAAAATCCAGTATTTTATTAAAATGCCAGCGGTTCTTACTGTATTTATTAAAACTTGTAATAATGTGATTTTTTCAAAGATATTAGTTTGAATTGAAATAGTTCTATGCCACATGGGATTCTTTAATTTATTTGTTGAGGTACCATACATTTAGGGTGCTAGATGGCAAATAATGTTAATATGTGCAATAGGAACTACTGGTTTGAATGTGTAAATGAATTCTCTTTCTGGGTATTGGCAACATCCAGCAAAACTGCTTATTCTCCAAAGAGTATTGCGAATTCTCATTCCTCAATGACATGGGAAAGATAACTGAGTGATTGCCCTGTGAATGAGTTTTCTATAGGAATTTTATTAAAGATTGTTTAATTTTGTTGTCCTTCTTAATGTTCTCAGTCAAATAAATGGGTGAGCTGGTTTAGCTGCTCTTGGGATTTGTAGGCCTCTTCTTTATGGGCAACACGGGCCTTTGGATCTCAGCAGGGGACTCTACGAAATGACAAATCAATCTCAGAAGTCAGCTGATATCTCTTCCTGGACTTCTCTCCTTGCATCCCAGCCCCACAAGACAGTCTGGCAGCATATGTTAGACTTTTATCAACCCTGTGAAGAGAGGCTTCTGTACCTTTGGGAGGTATCCATAGGTCTGGGATAATGTCCCTTCACCTCCTTCCTCAGCACTCAAATCAAGCCCAAGCTACAGCCACTTTGGAGTTCTAGACCAGACTCAATGTGAATTCCAGGAATAAGACTTATGTAGTCTTATGTGTGTGTTCTCTGAGATCTTTGTTCAAGAGCAGTTCACCCTTATACCCACCAGGTCACAGGTCAGAGGTTGGTGAGAGGTGAATACTGCCAGACAGAAGTGAGTACCACTGTTGCCAGAGGAGTTTCCTCAGGCCAAAGAAGGACTTGATAAATGTATGCCAAATCAATATGAATGTGAATGTGTTCAGGAGCACAAAAGGGAAGTGAACTTCTCTGTATGTTCATGACATTGCTGACCCTGAGTTCAGGGTCCTTGACCCTCTCTTCCCCCACAGCGATAGCTAGGACAGTGAATGCAGTAGCCCTCACTCAACAGCAGCTTCTCCCCATCCACTAGCTGAATTTCTCAGTACTGAGTTGGTACCTGGCTAAGCCAGAGAGGAGAAGGTGGGGAGGCGGAAGGCTATAGCCGACCTCCATACTGAGTTAGGCCCCTGGGCTACAGGAGCAGCTTTTTGTGTGGGACATGAGTTACTTCATGCCTCGGCTCTTGAGGGGCTTGGCCAACAATGGAACTTACTCTAAAACACCTGACTTCATGTTTTCTGCTCCTTTCCCAAGTTGCCCCCAAATAATGTCTTGAAACTTTTTATACATCTCCATGCTTGAGGACAGTGTTTGAGTTTGCATGGGTCTGGAGAGCTAGAGGCTAACTTTATTAAGCAAGGGATTCTTGAGTTGTAACCTCATACCTATAGGCAGACCCTGAACTCCAGAGGTCAAGACTTGCAGTCCAACTCTGCCTCTTTGACCCTTGAGTAAAGCTATTCGTTTCTCAGGGGCTGAGCCGCCTAATTTGTGAAATGAAGCTGATAATGCCGCTACCACTCCATTTTTGAGAATGAGAATGTAAGCCAAACCTTAAGTCAACACAAACTATCCTTTTCTTGAAGGCCAATGAAGGAAGGATCCTCTGGTAATGAAAGACCACCCAGAGTTCCCCCCTGTCTCTTCTGTGGGGAGATTCTATCAGCACAATCTCAGTTATTCCACCCACAATCCTGAGTGTCTTGAGTGCCGGACCTCAGCTTAGCAGTAATGCAGTTGTCACTTGTCTACAGAAGGTGAGATTAGTCATGGGGTAGAGAGGAGAGTTATTTCTGCTCTAAGATGTATATAGCTAATGGCATTTTGAAATCTATGATTCTTTTTCGACTTTTAAAGCCCAGGTTCAACAACTCAAGTTTGGCCTTTCAGACCCCTCTTCCCTTCCTGCCATATATATACACCTGTGTGTGTTTGTGTTCACGTTAAAGAATAACACCTAAAAGTGTTTACAACAATACCAACATATAACATTATCATCCTAGAGGAAACAGCCATATAATCACCACACAAGTCAAAAAAGAATATTGTCAACACCTCAGAAGCTCAGGAACCTCTCCCTACCTGCCAAGTCATCACTATCCCTATTTTTATGGTTCTCACTGTGATTTCTGTATTTTATTGTTCTGGGGTCAGGCTTCTTTTACTTGACATGTTTTCAAGGTATGTAGTAGTCCATTCTTTATCATCAGTGCTATCATATAGCATTCTATTTTAATTGCTTACTACAATTTACATATGCTTTCTATTCTACATGTATATGTTGATTCTACTTTGAGGCTATTACAAAGACTGCTGCTATAATCATTTATATCCTAGTTCTTATATTCATATTGTGGGGGGCACCATGGCTCCATATGATAAGCATTGACCTGCAAACCACAAGGTTGTCAGTTCAATTTCACTGGTTGTTCCACAGCAGAAAGATGAGACTTTCTGCTTCCACAAAGATTTTTCACCTCGGAAACCCTATACAGGGTCACTATGAGTTAGAACCAACTCAATGGCACTAAAACCCAAGTTCACGTATGTACAGATTTCTTTGAATGGGTCATGTCATTGAGTTGATTCTGACTCATAGTGAACTTCATAGGACAGAGGAGAACTAACCCGGAGGGTTTCTAAGACTGTAATCTTACAGAAAGAGGCTGCCGCAGCTTTATTCTGCAGTGGGTTTGGACCACCAACCTTTTGGATAGCAACCCAGTACTTAAGCATTGCATCATAAGGGCTCCTTTGATAGGTCAGGCATATCTTCAAGTTGACTCATTACTGTTCAGTGCTGTGACTCAGCAATTTGTATAAGCTTTCTTCGGAGTGGCTGGTGGATTTGAACCACAAACTTTGCAGTTAGCCATCCAGTACTTTGTCGGTATAAGGTCACTATGAGTCAGAACCAACTCTGTGCTTAGCACCACCACCACCACATACATTTCTTGTACATCATTTTTTTAGATTCCTGCGTGAGTCTCATTGTTGTTTATTCATAGCAGTGGGTCTCAAAATGTGGTCTCCCTAGCCAGGAACATTAGCATCACTTGTAAATTGACTAGAAATGCAAATTCTCAAGCCCTACCCTAGACCTATTGAGTCAAAAATTGGGAGTACAGCCCAGGAACTTATTTTAGCAAAGTTTTAACTACAGTTTCAGAGCAACTGATCTGTAGAAAGATTAACATTGTATTGAGAAAAACAACTTGTTGTTATTGTTGTTAGGTGCCATCGAGTCAGCACCAACTCATAGTGACCTTATGCACAACAGAACAAAACAATGTCCGATCCTGGGCCAACGTCACTACTATTGCCATACTTGAGTCCATCAATGCTGCCACTTGTCCAATCCATCTCGTTGGGGGTCTTCCTCTTTTTTGCAGAGCAAAACTACTAAGCTTTCTTATTTTTCTAGCAGTTTAGTTGTATAAACTATTTTGCTTTTGCATAGATCATCTACAAATAATGATGTCATTAAGTGCTGTCAAGTCAGTTCTGACTCATAACAACCCTGTATAGCATTTCCCAGGAGCAGCTGTTGAGCTCAAACCACCGACCTTGCAGTTCAAACCAACCTTGTGATCCAGTGCTTATCCTTCAGTGCCACACCAGGACTCCACAAATAATGATAGCTTTATTTACTTCATTGATTTCAAACTTTTTTTTTTTCCTTGCCCTTCTGCACTGATTAAGAATTCCCATGAGTTACACGACAAAATCCAACATCCATTCCTGATAAAAATACTCAACAAAGTAGGAAAGGGAAATTCCTCAACATAATTAAGGGTGTTTATACAAAACCAACAGCCAGCGTCACTCGTAATGGAGAGAAACTTAAAGCCTTCCCTTTGGTAACAGGAATCAGACAAGGATGCCCTTTATCATCACCACTCCTATTCAATACTGTTTTGGAAGTCTTAGCCAGAGCTATAAAGCAAGATAGGGACATTGTTGTTGTTATTGTTAGGTGCTATCGAGTCGGTAATGACTCATAGCGACCCTGTGCACAACAGAACAAACACTTGCTCGATCCTGAGCCAACTTCACAATTGTTGCCACGCTTGAGCCCATTGATGCTGCCACTTGGCCAATCCATCTCATTGAGGGTCTTCCTCTTTTTCTCTGATCCTTCACCTTACCAAACATGATATCCTTCTCCAGCGACTGGTCCCTCCTGACAATATGTCCAAAGTATGAGAGACGAAGTTTGGCCATCCTAGCCTCCAAGGAGCACTCTAGTTGCACTTCTTCCAATACAGATCTATTTGTTCTTTTGGCATCCCATTGCACTTTCAGTATTATCCTCTAGCACATTAAACGCTTCCAAATTGGAAATGACATAATCCCATACAGAGAAAACTCCAAAGACTCAGCAAAAAAAACTACTAGAACTCATTGGTAGATTCAGCCAAGTGGCAGGGTATAAGATCAACATACAAAAAGGTAGAATCTTCACTGAGTATTATCGAATCTGTCTGGGTGGGACTGATGAAAGGAGACGGGATAGCACTCATGTGGTACAGTAGTGAATAATTGCTATCAGGAATGACTCTAAGCGTTGCTAATGTAAAGGTAGATGTTTTCTAGCAAAAGGAGAGGAGTGGTTGACTTTGCAGTCCAGGAGCGGACGTCTCTGGGACCATCAAAGGAGAAGAGTGGAGTGTGGAAGAAACAGTGATGCCAGAGATAGAGGCAGAGACGTGGAGAGATGGAGTGGCTGGGGACTCTAGACCCAGAGAGGGAGAGCGGCTGTGTGCTGACTACCAAGGAGCAGGCTTGCAGGGTATACCTTTTGGTTGGTTGATGATTCATGGAGGGAACTGTAACCACGGCAATGAATGTTAACTATCACATAATTCACAGTAAAACAGTTTTTAAAAAATGTCTAAAACTGCTTTTCCACTTCCATTCATATCATAACACACGTGCACACACAAATTCAACTGATGTTATTTTTTTAAAAAATCAGTTGGATTCCTCTATATTAATATTTACTACACTGAAGAAGAAATTAGGAAAGCAATACCATTTACAATAGCTGCCAAAAGGTTGAAATATTTAGAAATAAATATAACCAGAGAAATACAGGACCTATACAAAGAAAACTACAAAACACTATTAAAAGAAACCAAAAAACACTTACAAAAATAGAGAATATACTACACTCCTGGATAGGAAGACTTAACATTGTGAAAATGTCAGTACTACCCAAAGCAACCTACACATATAATGCAATCCCAATCCAGATTCCAACATTCTTTAAAGAGATGAGAAAAAAATCACAAAATTTATATAGAAAGTAGAGAGACACAGGATAAGCAAAGCACTGCTTGAGAAAAAGAACAAAGTTGGAAGCCTCTCACTCCCTGATTTCAAAATTTACTACGTGCCTACAGTGGTCAAAACAGCCTGGTACTGGGACAATGAAAGATACATAGATCAATGGAACAGAATTGAGAATCCAAAAATTAACCCATCCACAGACAGCCAGCTGATCTTTTCACAAAGGACTAAAGTATAGTAATTGGGAGACAGTCTCTTCAACAGCTGGTGCTGGCAGAACTGGAAATCAGTATGCCAAAAGAAACCTTTAACCCACACCATATACAAAAACCAACTCAGCATGGATTAAAGACCTAAATCTGAATCCCAGAATTATAAAGATTATTAATGAAACATAGGGACAAATTTAAGGGCTATAACACAAGGCACACACAGACTACCAAATATTGTGAAAATATACAAACAAAAGAATACAAAATAGATGACTGGGATATACTAGAAATTACAAACTTATATATCAAAAGATTTCACAAAAAAAGTCCAAAGCCCACAGAATGGGAAAAAACCCTTTGCAATGACATATCAGACAAGGGTCTAATTTCTAAAATCTATAGGAAACTAAAACACCTCTATAGGAAAAGGACAGATAACCCAATTTAAAACTGGGCACAGGACATGAAATGAAACTTCACCAAGGAAGACATTCAGGCAGCCAACAAACATTAAAAAAAATATTCATGATCACGAGCCATTAGAGACATGTAAATCAAAACAACAATGAGTTATCATCTCACACCAGCAATAACAGCAATGATCAAAAAAGCAGAGGACAATAAATGCTGGCGGGGATGTCGAGAGACTGGAACCCTCCTACATTGCCAGTGGGAATGTAAAATGGTCCAACCACTCTGGAAAACAATATGGCACTCACAAAGTTGAAAACAGAAAAACCTTATGATCCAGCAATTCCTCTATTTGATATATATCCACAAGAAATACAAGCCATAATACAAGTAGATATGCACACCAATGTTTATAGCAGCACTATTCACAATAGCAAAAGTATGGAGACAGCCGTAGTGCCCATCAGTGGAAGAATGGCTAAACTTTGCTATATACACACAATGGAATATTAAGCTACCTTGAAGAATAACCAGGACACTGTAAGCCACCAGGCAATATGGCTTGAACCTTGAGGACATTATGCTGAATGAAATTAGTCACAAAAAGACAAATACTGCTTAAGACCATTATTGTAAAAGATTCTCAAAGTTTAAGAATAGAAGCTAAAATTAGTAGAGAGAAATACTGTTAACTGATGGTACATGGGGAGGGGATTATAATCATTGTAATGAAACAAGGTGTATGATTTGTTGACTGTGAAACTGATGATATGCCCTGTAAACACTAACTCAATTCACAATAAAAACTTTTTTAAAAAAAACCTTAAAGTCACTATCAGTTGAAATTAACTTGATGGCAGTGCATGTAGTTTAGTTTTGACTAGCAAGCAGAATATGACAGATTTTGTAATAGAGTTTTTATACTGAAAGGCCTTGATAAATTCACTTCCTGAATTTAATTGTTCATTTGCAAATATGTCATAATTCCATTGTACATAATCTTGTTATTTATGAACAATGACATGTTTACTACTTTCTTTCCATTTTTTATGTACTTTGTCCTTTCATTATTGATCTATGATCGTCAAATGAATATTGAATGTAAAAATTATTAAGAAATACTGCTATTTTATTTTCATATCATTTTTATTAGTTCATGTTAGGTATGTAGTATACATACATACACTTTGTTGATAGTGTTTATCAGATTATGTAAAACTGCATTTTGGCAAAGGAAAAAAAAAAAGATTAAGTATTGAACTGGGCAAATCTGACCCAAGCCACGGTATTTTCAATAGACTCATATGTATATGAAAGCTGGGGAAAATGAGTAAGAAAGACCAGAAAATAATTTATACCTTTGAATTAGGGTATTGATGAAGAATATTGAATATAGCATACACTACCACTAGCATAAGGAGCTCTGGTAGCGCAGTGGTTACGAATCGGGCTGCGAACCGCAAGGTCAGCAGTTCGAAACTACCAGCTGCTCTGCGGGAGAAAGATGAAGCGCTCTGCTCCCGTAAAGATTTACAGCCTCGGAAACCCTGTACAGGGTTGCTATGAGTCGGAACTGACTCCACGGCATATAACAACAACAACAACAACCACTAGCATAATGGTAGCGTAGTGGTTACGAATTGACCTGCTAACTGCAAGGTCAGCAGTTCAAAACTACCAGCTGTATCGTGGGAGAAAGATGAGGCTTTTTGCTCCTGTAAAGATTTATAGCCTCGGAAACCATGTGCAGGGTCACTATGAGTCGGAACCGACTCCACAGTACTTAACAACAACAACTAGTGTAGTGGTTACGAATTGGCCCGCTAACTTCAAGGTTGGATATTTGAAACTACCAGCTGTTCATGGGAGAAAGATGAGGCTTTCTGCTCCCGTAAAGATTTACAGCCTCGGCAACTCTGTGCAGGGTCGCTATGAGTTGGAATCGACTCCACAGCACATAACAACAACCAGGAGGAGGTATAACATTGTCTTGAAAGAAGTACAGCCAGAATGCCCCTAGAAATGAGGTGACCTCACGTACACTGTCCATGTTATCAGAAAGGGCTAGTCCTTGGAGAAGGTCATCATGCTTGGCAAGGCAGAGGGTCAGTGATAGGAAAATCCTCATCAGGATGGATTGCCATAGTGGCTTTAACAATAGGCTCAAACAACAACTGTGAGCCTGGTACAGGACCATGTAATATTTCATTTTGTTGTACACAGGGGCAGTGTGAGTCTGAGTCAACTCAATGACTCTTGTTTCACTTCAGCAAATAAGTAATGGTAAAACAACAATATACATAAGCATACATAACAGTAGAAAGACTTACACACAAATCTTAGGAAATTTATTCATAATACTCAAAAGCTTAAAAGAAAGCAAATGTCTAGCAATGGATATTAAATCAACAAATTGTGGTGCTTTCATGCAATGGGATGGCCTTTATGAAATGATGAACAACTGGAGCAGGCAAAAACTTGGGAGAATGTAAGTATTAGATTAAATGAAAGAAGCCAGACCCAATGAATACAGTAGGTATGATTCCATACCCATGAAGTTCTAGATTAGGTTAAGTCCAACCTATGGGGATAGAGACAGATGAATGATTGTCTAGGTTGTTTGGGAAGGAGACTGATTGCAGAAGACACAGGGAATAATTTTGAGTGAGGGATAATTCTTTATCTTGGTCAAAGCTGGTGTTACACTGGTCATACATTTGTCAAGTCTCATTAAGCTGTTCTCTTAAGAGACATACATTTTATGTTATGCAAAGATATCTCAATAAAGTTCCTTTGGAAGTTTAAAAAAAAAAGTTTTAAGAAAAGATAACTTTATTAAAAGGGGAAAAAAATAATCATTGTTAATTATGGGAGGCTGTCACATTCATCAAGTGGCTACACTCCTTGACCCACACAGAGAGATTAAACCCGAGTAGAGGCAACGGGAAATTAGGGGGAAAAAGGAAGACACAAAATGAAAGTAGTAAAGTTTGGACCAGGTGGGACACAGCACTCTGATGGAGACTGTGACTCAGACCTAGATTCAGCACGCTTATTACATATCATAACAAAGGAAGTTCTGGGAGCAGGGAAAAGAAAAACATCTGGTGTATTGATGCAATCAGTAAGCCGTACTTCATCAGAAGAATGTAGTTGCTAGGGAAACAGATAAGGCAGCTAGATGTTTATGCAAACTGAACTGAAGGCCACAGTTGTGTACAAGGAAAATCATCGCAAAATCCTTGTTCCCTGAGTCAGGCTTGGCAAGTGCCTCAGGGGGCAGCCTGACCTGAGAGTAGCCCAATTTTCTGGACCACAACTCTTTAGTTGCAGTCCTTCAGTAAACTTCCTTCAAGTCTGAAACCTTCGGTTTAGATACTCCCAATGGGAGCGAGGGAGTGCAGGGAGGAAGGGGATGGTAGAGAGCACAGGGTATGGAATAGACACATCATAGTTAAGGTGTTGGGGAGGGCAATACACAAGAAGTGGGAGGGGGATAGAAGAACAAGGTAGATAGGGGAACACTGAGGCAAGTTTACATGGTCTAAATGGAACAGAGGTAAATAGTGATGTATGCTCAACCTTGGAATAAGAGGGCTCTGTGATACAGGGATCGAAGCATTGACTGGGTATAAGAGGGGAAATAATGTTGATACTTGACTCCTATGAATATTGGTTTGCTTTGTCTACTACTGTAAAATATTTCACTTGAGTGGGATAAAAAGGAATATTGGAAAACATAATTACAGAAAGCTTGTAAACCCATCTTAAGCCTATAACTGATTGGAATACCTAAAAGGGGTTCTAGAATTTGCCCATTGCAGTGGCCTTCCTGTGGAAGCTTTGTAATCTGTAGGACCTAAGGTGGAATTCTAAGCCCCATACAGAACCGTCTGAGGTGGTACATTCCTACTTGAAAAGACAAGCAGATAAGCCTGGAATAACTAGAGGAACAGTAGATACTTGTTGAAAGAAAGACCAGGAGGAAAAATCAAAAACAAAAATGGTAGTCTGATTGGCTACTATAAGAACAAACAAGTTGTTTGCCAGGAAGCCATCAAGGCAAGCAATCAAGTCCCTTCAAGATAAATCCCCCTCCAAGTCTGAAACTCAAAATAACACATGAGCAGGCATGTAAGCTTGCTAGCAACTATATTGGTGAGTGGAAGAGAGGGAAAAGCAGCAATGAAGTTATGGGCCGCATTCAACCACATTCCATAGACACCCATGGACCTGGAGATGGAGAGAGAGAAGAGGAAGGCTTGGATGCCCTTAAGTGTGGTAAGACCTGTGGACTTCTGAGCCCATGGACAAGGACATAGCCGCAGAGGGCTGGAGTTGAGATGTGAAGAGAGGCTGATGTGAAGTGAGGGGAGACGTACAAGAACCCCCAAACTTGTAGACAGTACCCATTCAACCTGGCTTCGGTGGCTTGATGACCAGAACTCGACCAGAGGAATATAAAAGAAAAAAAAAAAAACACTTTTTTTTTGATAAAGGAAACAAGTGTAAATTGCTATAATTTGATTAACTTGACCTATACTTATGGATATAGTAGCTCAAAATACCAAATGAGAAGGAAGGAGTCTTCACATCAAGGATCAATGCCCTGTAGATACAGGGTAGATAGGGATGGGCAACTTAGACATTAGGTACCTAAAATGGGAGGGTATAAAGGCACAAAGTGACTGGCTTACAAGTTTTCAAGAGGGAATTAATAGTTCCCGGGGGGCGGAGAGGGGGAGGAGGGGTGGAGTAGAATCCCCACTGAATAGTTTTCATCTTGTCTAGATGGGTCTGGTGAAAGGAGATGGGAATAAAATTCTTATGATCCAATGATGAGTGATTGTTATTATGACTAATTGCAACTGTCACAAATGTAAAGGTAGAAGTTTTGTAACAAAAAGAGGGGAATACTTAATCTTACAATCCAGGAACAGACAACCCTAGGACCATCAAAGAAGAGCAAGAGTGGAAAGTGGAACCCTATCCAGAGAAGCAGACACCATTAATGGAGGCAGAGATGAGAGCATGGAGAGAGAGCAGCTAGAGGACTCTAAACACAGAAAGAGAAAGCTTGCACAATGTGTCTTTCGGTTGTTTAAATGATTATATATTCCTGAGTCTTTTTGTATTTGTGTACATTTCCCAATCTCCCTCCCCCACCCCCCCAAAAAAAATCCGAACAGAGAATATAAGCAAATACTGTTGGATGATGATGCACAGAGAAGATTCTAATCATTGCAATCAAACAATGAGTGTAAAACTGATGTTCCTCCATGTAAACTAATCATTCAATTCACAATAAAAACTTTTTAAAAAGTCACATGAACTGAAGTCTCAGGATCATGATCCTGTGGAACACCAAGAGGTCAATTGGCGTAACACAGTCCACAAAGAACACCACTCGTCTGTCCGTTTGTCTTAACTCTGGTGGCGTCTGTATTGCTGTGGTTCTGAAATCCATGCCACCAATATTTTAAATACCAACAGTGAGGCGGCACAGGAGGCACTCTCATCTCTGCCAAGAAATTTGGAAGACAACTATCTGGCTAACTGATTGGAAGAGATCCATGTTTGTGC
>NW_006408546.1:16294226-16294813 GCF_000296735.1 Chrysochloris asiatica | reverse complement strand
GAAAACCCCCCAACAAGATGGATTGGCCAAGTGGCAGCATCAATGGATTCAAGTGTGGCAATGGTAGCGAGGTTGGCCCAGGATCAGGCAGTGTTTCGTTTTGCTGTACACAGTGTCACTATGAGTTGGTACCAACTTGATGGCACCTAACAACAACAACAACACATACGGTAGACAACTTTCAGTTGAACTTCCAGAGAGGCTTACTACTTCTGAATGTTTAGCAACCTTATCAATAGCAGTGGAACACTGTTAGCACCAGAATATTGAATATTTAAATGATGAATAGCACCAGAAATTTTCAGATATAGTGCCAGGAGATGAGCCCCTCAAGTTGGAAGGCATTCAAAATACAACCAGGGAAGAGCTGGCTTCTCAAAGTAGAGTTGACCTTGATGACATCAATGGAGTAAAGCTTTGGGGACCTTTATTTGCTAGTGGGACACAACTCAAAATGACAAATAGTTGTAAACACCCATTAATAATCAAAACTTGCCCTCGGCAACCTAAGACAGAGCCATTGCCATGCTGCAATGAGTTTCGATGACGGGTAAGACTGAGGAATTCGCACTGACCGCCTAAGACAG
>NW_006408546.1:16292669-16293674 GCF_000296735.1 Chrysochloris asiatica | reverse complement strand
CTTATTTTGAAGTACAATGCTGTCTGTAATAGGAGAATATCCATATGCCTACAAGGAGCCCTGATTACGTAGTGGGTTACCAGCTGGGTTGCTGACCTCAAGGCCAGCAATTCAAATCTACCAGCCTCTCCTTAGGAGGAAGATGAGAATTTATACTCCTGATAAGCTATGTAGCCTTGGGAACCTTATAGAGGTTTCTGTTGGAACTGATTCCACGGCTCACTTTCACCGTAAAAAAGATCAGTCAATACCTCTATTCAAATTTACGCACCAACCACTAAACACAGTGATTACAAAATTGAAGAATTCTACCAACTTCTTCATTGTCAAATTGACCAAACATGTAACCAAAATGTATTGGTCATTACAGGTGATTGAAATACAATGGTTGGAAACAACGAAGAAACACTAGTTGGAAAATATAGGCTTGGTGATAGAAACAATGCTGGACATTGCTTGAAAGAATTTTGCAAGACTTTTTCATTGCAAGTTACTTACTTAAGCAACATAAATGATGGACCTCACCAGATGGAATAAACAGAAATCAAATTCACTTTATATATGGGAAGAGATGGTAGAAAAGCACCATATCATCAGTCAAAACAAGGGCAGGGATAGACTAAAACAGGCCATCAACTGCTCATATGCAAGTTCAGGATAAAGCTGAATAATTACAAGTACATGAGAGTCAAAATTTGACCCTGAACATGGTGGTGGTGGTTATGTGCTGTGGAGTTGGTTCCAGCTCATAGCGACCCTGTACAGGGTTTCCAAGGCTGTAAATCTTTATGGCAACAGAAAGCCTCATCTTTCTCCCATGTAATGGCTGGTAGTTTTGAACTGCTAACCTTGCGGTTCACAGCCTGATTCATAACCACTACACTACCATATCTCCTTGGCCCTGAACATTGTTGTTGCTGTTATGTGCCGTGGAGTCAGTTCTGACTCATAGCAACCCTGTACAGGGTTTCCAAGGCTGTAAATCTTTATGGGAGCAGAAAACCT
>NW_006408546.1:16289832-16291474 GCF_000296735.1 Chrysochloris asiatica | reverse complement strand
ATACCAGTAGTAAAGAAACACAGAAGCCACCACAGTAGGACATACTAACAGACAAGCTGTAGAAACAGTAGTAAAACCCCCTTCATCACCCTTCAAGTCTGAGACTGAATTCACCCTGTGGCTCAATTTCCAACTGAATAAAAAGCTTATAAGGGGATCAATGGACTCCTGGTGTGGCACTGTAGGATCAGCGCTGGACTGCAAACAACAAGGTTGGTGGTTCAAATCCACCAACTACTCCTCAGAAACCCTATCTATACAGGGTTGCTATGAGTTGGAACCAACTCAACGGCAACAACAAAGTTATTCAATAGAATAAGCACTAGACTACGAACCAGAAGTTCAGTGGTTTGTTCTTACCAGTCACTCCACAGCTAAAACTCAGAAACCCTATACAGGGTTGCTATAAGTCAGAAGTGAAGTGACGATGGCATTTAGCAACAACAACGTAAAAAAGAACAATAGAGGCAGGGGTTTTGGTGACGGCAGAGGCAGCCAGGTAGGAAAGGCACCATGGGGAGGGATTGAAAATGCAGAGAAGCTGCACTCATGGAACACCACCAGAGCTCTGGATCTAGCATATGGTCCAGGGCATCAGTTTCCCGCACACGCAAGTGAAAAAAAAAATCACAATATAAAGGAAAATACTGCGAGTTAGGAATCGCTTAAGATGGGACTCTCTCTGCATCCACTCCACCCGGGGGGAGTTCAAATGGCAGGGCTACAGCCAAACCTGCACAGGGAACCGGCGCAAAAAGTGGTGCAGTGATATTTACAAAAGGAGGTGTGGGGGATTCTACTCATTTTTTCCTCCTCTTGCCTATCACACCTTCTTTGCCCAACCTGGACGCCTTCAGGAGGGTGGGTGCAACACCCCACACACACACACAAAAAAAAATCCAGCGTTGACACTACAATTTTTCCACGGCACAGAGAGAAAGAGCTTAGCAGCTGCTTATGGCATCAACCTTGGATTCAGCCCTAAAATTAACTTGTGCAGGACCCTTTACTCCAGCCTATCTAGCAAGAAAAAAGAAGGCCCAAGGGGCCTGACAGACAAACCATATGAACAATCTATAAAACCCCAACAGAAAAGGATGCAACTATCTCAAGAATTATCTATCTGCACACCTCTACAGTGGTGACTAGAGGAGGGGTCTGAGTGAGCTGACACCTCCACCCACTGCTGGAGGCTTCTACATTGCACACAAACTGCCTGCGTAGCAAGGTGACTGTACAGTTGGCCACAGTTTTAGTTTTGCTTCAAAGTGGTGGTTTTGTCTCTGCTTTTATATTGCTTCTACTTTTGGTCCTTTTGATCACACATTTTTCCTGGAGGTGGGAGCTTTTTCTCCCTACATTACCCAACAAGAGACAGCAATTGTGGCCATATAACCAAGCTACAAGCATACCCCACAATATTTCACCATTGAGACAAGAGCCAATAACAGCTACTAAGCATTACATGAGAAAAGGAAACGCTATATCCTGATCAGATACACCAGGAGACACCCAGTAAGATTAATAACACAACAACAATCATCCATTTAAGCATTAAAAAACCCACATAACTACTGCAAATTACAAACAAAACTCAACAAAAGATCTCAAAACATGTTGAAAACAGAAAAGAGTAACTGAG
>NW_006408546.1:16259285-16260644 GCF_000296735.1 Chrysochloris asiatica | reverse complement strand
TGCTGTATAGACCTTCAATCAATTAACAAAAAATTGGGGCAAAAGTAATGGTGGATTTGATTTGCCAATATTTCACTTGTGATTTTTGCACTATTTTCATTAGTGAGATTGGCCTACTATTTAAGATTATATTATGTCTTGCTATCAAAGTTATTATGATCTTATAACACAAGTAAGATTGGCATTTTTTCCTTAAGTCTTTGATAGAATTTCAGTGGTGACTGAAATACTTGATATTTTCTATGAGTTATGGATTTACCATGTTTAATAGCTATATGGATACTAAGATTATCATTGTATCCATTTTAACAAATTGTCAATTTTTGGAGTATGTCCACTTCACCTACAAATTCTTTGTGGTTTTTTTCCATAAAGTGATTTGTATCTTCCAAATCTTTTGATTGATAATGATGTCCCCTTTTTCATTCTTGTTTGTTGCTTATTTGCGCCTCTTCTATTTTCTTGACCACTCATTCTTTACAAAGAATCAACTTTTGTCCTCTTGATCTTCTGTTGTGTGCTTTCTGTACCTTATCATTATTACATCCTTCCTACTATGTTACATGGAGTCCTGGTGTGGCACTACAGGATAATGCACTAGACTGCAAAGTCCACAAGTCAGTCTGAACCACAAGATTGGCAGTTCAAATCTCCCCAGCCACTCACCAGAAACCCTATAGAGGGTCACAATGAGTCAGAACCAACTAGATAGCACATAACATAACAACTACGTTATTTGGATTTATTTTGCTATTCTCCTGTCTTAGTTATCTAGTGCTGCTATAGAAGAAATACAAGTGAATGACTTTCACAAATGAATTCATTTTATCAGTTTAGTTGTTAACTGCTTTCAAGTGAGTTCTGTTTCATGGCAACCCTGTATAGAATTTCTGAAAAGTAGGTGGTGAGTTTGAACCATAAACCTTGCAGTCAGCAGTCCAGTGATTTTCCTACAAAGCACCACACCTTTCACGGTTTGTTGTTAAGTGCCATCAAGTCAATTCTGACTCATAGCGACCCTGTATAGGATTTCTAAGGAACAGCTGGTGGGTTTCAACCACTAACCTTGTGGTTCAATCTCACCTTGCAGTCTAGTGCATTATCCTGTAGTGCCACACCAGGACTCCTGAATTCACAGTTTGGGAGGCCAGAAATCCAAATTCTGGGTACCAGGTCTGGTGGAAGGCTTTCTCTCACTGATGGTTCTGTGGAAAGACCCTTCTACCTTGACTCCTAGGTTGTCTTTATGTGGTATGGCATCTTTCTTCCCACATCTCTGCTTGCTAGCTTATGTTTAATCTCTTATATCTCAAAAAAAATTGACTCACGATACACCATGCACTAATCTTGCAAAGTATT
>NW_006408546.1:16226103-16258595 GCF_000296735.1 Chrysochloris asiatica | reverse complement strand
TCTTCCTCATTCTCTTCATCTCCTTTTCTTCTTCTGGCATTCTACTCAGTGGTTTATCTATTTTTACTGACTTTTTCAAAGTCAATAAATTCAGCTCCTGTTTTAAAAAAATTCTATTTTTTTCTATTTCATTATTTTTCTTAGACTTTTTATGAATTGAGTGAAGCTAAATAGACAAGATCCTCGGTCTTATTTTCAACCAATCATGTATTTTGTTTCATCTCATTGATTACACTCCCCTCCCCATAACAAGTTATCCTACTCTCACCCTGTCGCTTCCCTTTTGCATCTTAGTTTTCACAAATGAACAAAGCAAAAATATTTGATGTACACATACAAAATAAAAAATATGTATTTGTCTATATATCCAAAGGGCATATTTTGCAAACCAGCCTCCTGCCCACAGGCACACAGCCTTTCTCAGTCCACGGGGCTAGAGTCCTCAAATACTCTCTCTCTTTCTGTCTCACCCACAGCTCAAATGTCACAAAAGAGACCTCAGAGTTTCCACTTGTGCCCTAAAATACACCCTTATTTCTTACTGTAGCAGAGCTAACACTGCCACAAACCAAACCCAGAGTGTGATTGTAAGAGTGATTGAACTGTAACACCAGCTGAATTCCCAAATTGGATTGATGTCTGATGTAAAAGTGAGGGCACTGAATGGGAAGAAAACAGGATCCAGAAACTTGGGATGGGGTTATATGGACGGAGAATCAGGAAGCTGGGGACACAGAGCCCATAATTTCTATTGAATCACCGTTGCCAACAGCATCACCCCTCCCATCTGAAGAGATGACTCTATCTTTGATGATCTATTATCTTCTCTGCGCACACTTGATGAGATCTACCCAACTGTGCCTGAGGTATTATCTGGGGCATTTACTTTGGTAAATCTCTTATAAAACACTGCTGAATGTTACCAGGAAACACCTCTGCCAATTATTGCTTCAAGGCCTTTAACTAGACTTAAGTCCCACCCAGTGAGCTTCATACAGCGAAGCACAAATTGTGACCCAAAGTTTGTTACACTCCAAAAGAACTGCTTGATTTTTCTAATAAGTACAAACAGAAACTTGGAGCATATGTGTGGGGATGGCTACTACAGGTGTGGGATAATGGAGCGAGGAGAACAGGATTGGATCAATCTGAATTTATTGACAAGGTCCCACCAAGCACCAATTCTTCATTCAGCGCTTCAGCATGAGAGGTGGAGAGGATCCAATTAACATGGATTGTGCAATGGTCTACAATACATCAAATTGAAGTACCAGACTTGCCTTGATATTCTGTAGCGGACAGAATCCAAAGGCTTTGGGAAATTGGCATGTTAGAGAGGATTTATTAGGATAATCCCATAAACCCACACATGGAATGCCCAGAGGGCACACCTTTTAACACAACAGTGAGGAACAAATTTGTGAAGGGAACCCCAGCCTCCTTGAAGACTGCTGTGATCCCTACTATGTACGACAGATTTGACAGTGAGAAGGATCCTAATTGAATCAAGATACCTAACTAAAATGGGGATGATTGGACCCCACAGTGGGAGGGGCCAAGTGGCAGCACTTAATTGACAAACACAAGGGAGACATGGTTACCATAATGGACAGCAGAATCAAAGCAGTAATCAGACTTTGGTGTTAGCTACTTAGGCAGGGTGTCCATAGGAGTGCAGTAGATGAAAAACCTACTACATATTTACTTGATCTGCACAAGGTAAAGAATTGTAGATCAAGTGAATGGCAGTCTAATTGAATCTCCAGAATAGAGATTCATGGCCTTTCAATCAATTCCCAGACTTGAGCCAGTTTACAGACCCACAACACATTGACTGAAGAGGTGGTTGGGTCCCCTTGAAGAAGGACCCCACTACACTGCCAGCTGTTAGTCTTTCTCCCAGCCTTCTCCAAAGGTATCTATGGCCTTTTACAAGAGTGACTGTTCACCGGGGAAAAGGAAATAATCAGACTTTGGGGGGATGATTGGACACTGACTCTGAAATGACACTAATTCCAGGAGACCAAAAACATCACTGTGGCCCACCAGTCAGAGTGGGTCCAGTGGGTCCTCAAACTCATCCTGTAGTGATGTTTCAGTTCAGTTCCTAACTGCATATTTTGAACAGACATACTCAGCAATTGGCAGAATCCCCACATTGGATCCCTAAAATGTGTAACAGCGTTATTATGGTTAGAAAAGCCAAGTGGAAACCATTAGACCTACCTCAATTCCACCAGGCAAAGAACCATGTTCAGCTGAGGTGCTTGCCAAGGGCAAAGTGAACACGGAATGAGTAATGGAAGAAAGTCGTTCTAAATACCAGCTGTGGCTGACCATTTGCAGAAATGAGGACTGCTGTTACAAATACATATTTTTTGCATGTGTGCTTCAAATGGCAATGAAACGATATACAATAGGATGAATGTAAAGCTAATGTTCTGCCATGTAAACTATCACACAATTCATAAAAACTTTAATAAAATAAAATGCATACAACCAAAAATGCACTGAACCAATTTACATCTTATATTTCACAAATGAACAGAGCAACAATATTTGAAGCACACATCCATAAAATATATATTTTTAACAGCAGTCCTCACTGACATCTGGATTGGGACTGCATTATATTTGTTAATTGCTTTGGGTGGTATTGACATTTTCACAATATTAAATGGTATATTCTTCCATTTTTGTAAGTCTCTCTTGCTTTCTTGTAATATTGTTTTGTAGTTTTCTTTGTATAGGTCCTTTGTTTCTCTGGTTACACTTATTTCAAAATAGTTCATCCTTTGGGTGCCTATTGTAAATGGTATTGCTTTCCTAATGTCCTTTTCAGCGCTGTTATTATTGGTATAGAGGAATCCATCTGATTTTGTATGACTAGTTTGTTTTTTGTGTGTGCTTTTTGCTTTCTTTACATGTATTTCACTCCATAGTCTGGAAATGATCAATTCTTTGCAGTATTTTGTTTTGGTAAGAGAAATGTCCTTGTCTTCATGTTTTGTTTTGACTGGGCCAGAGAAGCCTGGTAACACAGCGGTTAAGGACTGGGCTTCTCATAAAGATGGTGGTTCAAACCCACCAGCCACTCCAGGAGAGGAAAATGAGGCTGTCTGCTTCTGTATTTACAGACTTGGAAACCCAAAGGAGCAATTCTATTCTGTCCTTCAGAGTCTTTATGAGTTGAAGTTGTTATCAACTTGCTAGCTCTTGGATTTGGTTTGATTCTCCTTCCTGTTATAATTTGGTATGTTTTAATTTTTTTATGAACTTGGGCCTTTTTATTTTTTTTACACCTTAAATTTTGTATTCATCTTTTGGTGGGATGTATTTCTGACTGGACACCTTAGTGATACAGGAGTCAATCACCCGGCTACCCAAAAGACTAGTCTAGCATACACCAGTTACTGTATGACAAAGATGTGGCAGTCCTGGGAACCCCGTGGGGCAGTTCCACCCAGCCTCTGATGGTCACTGAGTCCAAATGGATACAGCAGCAATGAGTTTGCTCCCTTCTCCTCAAAATCATTAGAAACTGCTCTTATTTTTTACTGTTTTTCCATGTGGATTCAGGAGTTCTGGATTCTTCAACTCTGAAATTCAATATGCATGTATGTGTATGGGGGCATTTTAGTTGTGTGCAGTCACTGATATAATTGGATGGGCTTTACTTTCAAGTGGTGGAGGTGGGGGAACTATACGTCTTTCTCTTATACGTGTGCCTGAGTCTTGCCCACAGTGTTCCACTGTGGGCTGTTTTTCTTATGTGTCACCCTGCTGCACTTGCTGCTCTTCCTGGTCCTAGTGCCCACCCATCTCAGAATTCAGCGAGATTCAACAGCACTCTTTGGCAGCACCACATTCTCCCTTCATCCATTCTCAATTGCATGACCCTGTAAATTCCTATGGCCACTTTAAAAACAAAATTTAGGCTACAGATTAGCACCTTTTCTGTGCTCCCTGGTTGAGGTGTTATCTAGCTCTATCCCAAAATGGCTGCAGTGAGCAAGCATTCCACATATTAACAGCGAAGTTATTCTAGCTTCTGTCATTCCTGTTTCTTCTCTCCCTGCTTCTGAACTCACCTCAACTCTGCAATACTTCAGCTTCCATCCAGAGTTCTGAAATCTCAGTCTGTGGTGCAGGTGAGTTGCTGGGATAGTAAATGGAAGCTATTCACTTTTCCATCTTGCTCTGCCTCTCCCTTCAGATACTTTCTTGTCTCGCCTTCTACATCTTAGGATTCAGTCTGTTTTACCTTATCTTTAAAAATATTTTTTCAATATAGAATCTTTTATGCATACATAAACGTGATCATAAATGTTTATTTTTATACAGTTGAGTCATTATCTTGAATTTTATTTGGTTATCCCTTTCTCCAACAGCCTCATTCCCCATTCCCACTAGTAGTTCATGTGACCTATTTGTAACCCCCCTCTGTAAATCTTTTAATGCTTGTATAATCATAAACAGAAAAAAACAAACAAGATTTTCACATACATATAGGTTTGTATTTTTGTTGCTGTTTGTCTTTATAATACTATATTACTTATGATCACTCTTTTGCAATTTTATTTTCCCTCACTGAAAAATACCTCTTAGAAATCTCTCCAATTCCGTTGTCTGAATGGCTGAATTATAGTTGATGGTGAATAACAACATATTCAGTCCTTTTCTGTAGATGGGCATTCATCTTTTTCCCCACTGAACAATGCTGCAATAAACATCCTTGCACATATATCCTTCAACACTACTGGCTTTATATAGGATAGATGCTCAATAGAAGAAAAATGCATATGGGATGTTTAAAAAGCTTTAAGTATGGCTTTTTACAAAGATGGTACTGAAAGCCAAGAAGACAGTGCTGAAAGGCGTCCGTAGCCACCCAAACAAAGATTCACACGTCACCAACATTCCAGTGGCCCTAGACACTGAGGATCAGAAGGCAGCCCTTAGAAGAGCGTCCCCAGGAGAACCAACTTGACCACTGTGCCATCATCAAGTTCCCTCTGACTACTGAGTCAGCCATGAGGAAGATTGAAGATAACAACACACTTGTGTTCATTGTGGAGGTCAGGGCCAACAAGCACCAGATCACAAAGGCTGTGAAGAAGCTCTAAGACACTGACGTAGCCAAGGTCAACACCTTGATCACGCCTGATGGAGAAAAGAAAGTGTATGTTTGACTGCCTCCTAACTACTATGATGCTTTGGATGTTGCCAACAAAACTGGGATAATCTAAACTCAGTCTAGCTGGCTAATTCTAATTATACATTATATGTGTGTGTGTGTGTGTTTGTGTGTGTGTGTATATATAAACAAAAACTTTACACTTTAAAATCATCATTGAAATTTAACATAGGTCCACAGCATAATACACATACCAAAAACAAAAAACCCACTGCCACCAAGGTAATTACAACTCATAGCAAATTTATGGACAGAACAGAATTGCTCCTTTGGGTTTCTGAGACTGTAAATCTTCATAGGAGCAGCCATCTCTTTCTACTGGAAAGCAGCTGGTAAGTTTGCACTACTGGCCTCACAGTCAGCATCCCAACACTTCACCACAGTGCCACCGGAACTACTCAACATATGTATATTGTTGTTAAGTGCTGTTGAGTCGGTTCTGACTCACAGCAACCCTGTATAGGGTTTCCGAGGAACAGTTGATGGGCTTGAACTGCTGACCTTTTGGTTCGCAATTCTGTGCTGATCCTACAGTGCCCCACCAGGACTCTCTAATACATGTACAGACAGATCCAAATTGTATTGGCTTAAAGCTTAATTTTCACAAAGTGAAATCTTTTTCCTTCTGGGTCCAACAACTGCACTATTTGTGTTTACAAATATGACAACCTCACAATGCCCCAGAAAAAAAACAATTTTAATTCCCATGAAGAAACGAGAAGATAGCTCAAACAAGTGACCAAGATACAGAGCCAGAGATGTTTGTGAGGAAAAATGGTAATAGAATTAAATGAAAACAGAATGATAATTAGGTACCGTCAGTGGATCTACAGAAAGATGGAGGAAAGCAAGAACACAATAAAAATTTTAGAAGAATTCAAGAAAACACTACAAGAACAAACACACAAAATAAATGCAAATTTTGAAACAATGCAAAACCTGCAACTGGAAATCCAGAAGATTATTACTAAGATCTCAAAAATGAACAATACATTGAAAGTGCAAAGTAGTAGATGTAAAGCAATGGAAGATAAATCCCTCAATAATAGTATGCTAGCAGAACAATCAGAAAAAGGAATGAGAAAATTCAAAGAAAGCTTAAAAAGTTACGTAGTACAACGTGAAGAGGAACATCTTACAGGTGATTGGATTCTGGTGAATCCCAGAACAGGAAGAGACCGAGTTGTTAAAAGAAAACTTCCCTAACATAATGAAAGATGAAAAGATAAGCATATAAGCAGTTGAACCCCAAATAGGATATATCCCAAAAGAAAATCATCAAGATGTATCATAATCAAACTTTTCAAAATCAAATAAAAAAGAAAGAATTCTGAAAACAGTAACCTACAAAGATGAACCAGTAAGACTAAGCTCTGAATTTTCAGCAGAAACCATGCAGGCAAGAAGGCAATGGGATGGCATATACAAAATTCTTTGAAAGAAAAAAATTGCCAACCAAGAATCATATACTCAGAAAAACTGTCCCCCAAATACAATGGCAAAATTAGGACATTTCCTGATAAACAGAAATTAAAGGAATTTGTAATGACTGGGCTAACCTTACAAACAAATGCTAAAGGGTGTTCTTTGGACTGAGAACCAACAGCAGCAGAGAACAATGTGAGATTACCATATATGACACCACACAGATATATAAGTATTTAAAGTACAACAAACCTACAAGACTGAGAATAGGAAACCAGAGATATCAATGCATAATGAAGTCAACTACAAAGCAAAAAAGGGATCACTGTAGATATAGAACTTCCAAATGGCAAGGAAGCCAATTATATTTCAAGATAAAACAGAATGTTTTAGTAAATATTACAATAACAGAAATGAAAATGAAAAAAACAAACACCACACAAACAAAATTAATTCAGTGCAGAATATGATGCAGAATAAAGAAACCAGCAGCCCCACAAAAAACTCTTATCAAAATGACAGCAATTAATTCCTACCTGTAGATAAATACACTGAACGTATATTAATTAAATTCACTGTCAAGAGAGAGCAGAATAGAGAGGAAAACATCCTTTAATATACTGTCTACAAGAAACACATCAAAAAGAAACAAACTTCTTTACAAACACACCATGGAATACTATGCTATGCTGAAGAATAATAATGAATCTGTGAAACACCTCACGGCATGAAAGAACGTGGAAGAGGCAGGGCTTGATGGAAAACTAGGCAGAAAGGCTTTGCAGATCCTTTTCAGCAAAGCTATGGAAAACTGGATGAAACAGATTCAGAGGATGGTCCCGAAACTCTCAGCTTCAGAAAAAGGGATAAAGTGCTCACCGGATAGAGTGCTCACCAGGAGAAAGAATTTGAACAGAAGCAAGAAAGGAGGTGATTTCTGATTTGGGGCAGCCAACGTGACCCGCAGCAGACATGAATGAACCTGGAAGACATTATACTGAGTGAAATGAGCCAATCATTACAGGGCAAATATTGTATTGGAACAATACTGTAAAAGTTTTAAATGTTTTCTTGATAAAAGAAACAATCTATGATGGTTATGGGCAGAGGTGGGAGAGAAAATAATTCACAGGCTAGAGGGTAGACATGTTAATAGGCAATATACAACAAGAGGGGTTAGCAGAGGAAAGACGATGGTAGCAGAGACTGAGTGAGGAGTGCAAGAGTGTAAGTGAATAGAAGTAAATATTGTTAACCATTGGTACATGGAGGGGATTTTAATCATTGTAATGAAGCAAAGTATGTGATTTGTTGACTGTAAAACTAATGATCTGCTCTGTAAATCTTCACTCAATTCACAATAAAAGGTTTTTTTTTTTAAAAGAGTTACACTGAATAGAGGTAAATACTTTTCACTTATTGTATATGGAGATTAAATATTATTTGTTTAACGAAAGACTAATGATATGCTCTGTAAAACTTCACTTAACTCACAATAAAAAGTAAAATAATAATAACTTAATTTTTCCGTATCTTTTTGAATACCCGTCATTTATTGGCTGGATTTTTGGTATCTTTTGCCATTAACAGTTTACATTTTGTAGATAGTCAATGTTTTGTTTTATAGCTTCAGGATTTCTTGACTTTCTTTGCCGTTTGCCAGTCTCAAATCTTGTAGCTCTTCAAGGTTTAATCTTAGACTCACATCTCTTCTCTATAAGCTTCCTAATTGACCTTCTTCATTGCCATTATTTTAAATATCCCACAAATGCTGATCCCATACATATATCTCCAGCCCAGACCTCTCCTCTGAGGTGCAGTTTTATGAATTCCACTTCCTACCATTTGTGAAGGGAGTGGTTGGTATTGGGGAATCTAACAATATGTGGCTCCTGCCCCCTCAGAACTCAGAGGAAGTAGATGCTTCATGTTAAATTGGAGGGATTTTGGGGAGGCTTGATGTATTGTAGAATATGTATGGCTATAAAGGAAAAGCTACAGTCAAGGGATTAGTTCTAAAATAGCTGTAAAACTACGACAAATTAGAAAATGTTGAACAACTGAACAGAAAATCGCAAAAGAAACAAAAAGTTACTTCTCAGAAGAGGAAACCTGAATAGCCAATGAAGAGGCAGGAAACTCAGCCTCACTAGTAATCAGAGAAAACAAAATGAGGCCATTTTTTAATCCCTCAGGTTTATGCAGATTGAAAAGTGTTGGTAAACATGCGAGGAAAAGAAAACTCAACAGCTGATCAAAGTATACAATGGTACAACCACCTTTGACAGAAATTTGACTAATAATATTAAAATTCCACATGGGAGTATACCTGTTGTTGTTAAGTGCTGTTGAATCGATTCCGACCCATAGCGACCCTGTACAGGGTTTCTGACAGGAAACGGCTGGTGAGCTTGAAACACTATCCTTGCAGTTCAAACAACTTTGCCGTCCAGAGCATTAACCCACAGCGCCACACCAAGACTCCTCAATATACCTAGTGTTTCTTAAATTTTCACGTACATACAAATCACTATGGGGTCTTGTTAAAAGATTCAATAGTGCTGGGGTGGATTCTGAGACTCTGCATTTCTAACCAGGTTCCAGGTGATGTCAATGCTACTGGTCCAGAGACCATTAATGAATAGCAAATCCCAAGACAAACTCTCATGAGGATTTTCCTTACAACTCCGACAGTATTAATGATAACCTGAATCAAACTAGGAGTAGAAATGGCTGAGTTTATATGGTCCAATGTAAAAATTACAGGAAATGGAGCTGCACATACTAACCTGAATAAATATAAAAACCAATGTCCTGAATAAATATAAAACCCAATGTTGGAGCAAGGGGAAGCAAGTTGCAGGAAGGATACAGACAGTATGATATTTAAAACTTTAAAATAATAGCATACATTGTTTAGGGATAGCAGCAATCATTTCTTTTAGAAACATCAGCACGAAGCTGGTCCCTGTGAGGTGAGGGTTAAGAACATCCCAAATGCTTCATTTTACTACAGTACTGCACCACTCTGTGATCCCCAATATCAACCAGTACTCCTCCCCTCAGTATTCTCCCACTTGCCTCAGGGTTCTGCATTTCACTGCAACATATCACAAAACTCAAGGATAATCATGGAAATAAATGGCTTACACAGTTGTGGAGGCTGGCAAATCCCAAATCCGCAGTTCAGACGGCAGCCTGGAGGATTCTCTTCACCCACACAGTATGGGACTGTTGACTCACAAGGTTGTGTAAGCTGACTAATCAGGTCAGTTCACTAGATCAAGTCCCCAAAACCGGAGGCCAGACGGAAGCAAGCTGGAGCAGTCAAGCGAAGGAGCACACAGCCCACTGACTTCACTAAGAAGTTTCCTTTCATACCCAGCAGGATAGCAAAATTGCCTTGATAGATTTCCAAGTGTTAACAATCACTCACAATGGAGCCAGATCATCCTCACAACTGAATCAGATAATCCTATTAGTATCTTTCCCCTAGCCACCACCCTTCCCTTGCCCATAATAGCATCAGGTAAAAGTCATTTGGGGGTACTAAGACAGGGGTTGGAAGAGACAAATAATTCACTGCAGTGTCCTTTTAATACATGAAAGATTAATTTTCCACTCCCAATTCAAGACAGTCATCAATGGTGAGACCTTGGGAAGGGAAATCAGGTTAGGCTGCTGTGCCAATCCAGATTGCTGGTAGCAAGACCAGTCTAGCCAGTGCTTCTCCCTCAGTCCTCTCCCATTCATGTTGGGGAGGATTATATAGGTACGACACTAGTGGGCTATCTCAACCACTAGGTAACACAGTACAAGTCACTATTAGTTTGATCCCAATTTTGCCAGATGGGGGGGAAGATACAATCTATCCCATGAGACGCTTGGAAATTCTGGCATACAGGTCCAGGGTCATAGTTTCAGTATTTTGTTGAGGGAACACACACACCCCTGCTTCTAATACTTCAGCTGCATCCCTTGTCCTGAGATCACAGGTTCTGGTAGGAAAAAGCAACTTTAGGAGACCGGGGAAAAACTGTATATATATATAGTTGTACCAGCATCCTCCCTTACTTCCTCTTCCTTAGACCTTCCCCCTAAGACCCAGGAATCTATCCAGTGGTGACCCTCCCTTTATACCCCACACGTGAGTACACATTCATGAAGGCATGTGAGCCAGCGCTTCATGCCTTTATCTCACAATTTTAAATAATAAGACATTCCAATTTTCTATCAAACTATTAATCTTAAAGTGGTATGCAACATAGTATGTCTGTTTAATATGAAAATTCTTGGCCCATTGTTGCACCCTGTGGTGTTTCCTGGTTGAGGAAATATAACTTGGTGGCCCAAATTGGTACAGTATCATTTGTTCTAATTTCATAGTGGTGTTTTTGGCATTTGGAGCCATTATGGGGTATGCACAGCCCAGTCCAGAGAATTATCTATTCCAATGTGGACTCATTTGTAGACACCTGGTGCTGATAACATTAGTCTGATATAATCTACTTGCTAGCTACTTGCTAGCATCCCTCCATCCCTCTTCCCCGGGAGAATTTGCCCCCTAGCCATCTGCAACCTCTTGTTGGAAGACAGATAAATCTTTATTAGCATTTTGTGCCTCGGAGGGTGC
Organism: Chrysochloris asiatica; assembly: GCF_000296735.1. Lineage (NCBI taxonomy): Eukaryota > Metazoa > Chordata > Mammalia > Afrosoricida > Chrysochloridae > Chrysochloris > Chrysochloris asiatica. The sequence continues at coordinate 16,247,340 of NW_006408546.1, read as the reverse complement.
ACAAGGATTGTATCTAGATTCAGCCTATCTTTGCATTGCTGCAGCAACCTCATGTTCACTCATTTCATGGACCAAATTGGCCATCTCAAAGGAGTATATCAACATGTCCACTTGCTGGTTCCAACTGCTTTCTGATCCAGGAACAGTGTTCTTCTGATAGTCATCAACATGACCTACTCTGAGGCTCCCTTTAAATTTCCAGAGTACTTTCCATAGATCCTTGTTTATACAGTTGTCCCTTTAATAGTTCATTTTTCTATTGTCCATTTACCTGACTATAGAGTCAGGTTGTTGGCCACTGCTCATGAATCAGTGAAAATCCAAACATATGGGCTCTCATCATTGTCCATTCTTTCATGACATTTAGGAAGACAGAATACAATTTATCCCATTGAGCTGACCTATTTTTATCTTCTTCAGTCAGGGCCTTTCCATCTGCTGGTCTTAATTCAGCAGCTTTCCAAATGTCATCCATATACCATGGAACTGCCATCAGTGAACCAAGCAGCCTTACACACCTTCAACTTTATGATATCATATAGAGGAAATGTTCCCCAATTAGTCATAATATCCATAACAATAATACATTCTGGTAAGAGAGATACAACTACTTCACACAAGATCTGTTTAGATCTTGCAATTTTCACCCAAATTTCATCTTATGCCCAGGAACCGTTGCATCCCCAGACCTCCCAAGTCTGACCTTAGGCCTCTTCAGTATTTTACTGACAGGTTTTGGGATTACAGTGCATTGGGCTTCTGCCAGGAGTCCCAAGAAGGTCTCTTCTCCACCTCTGGGCCATTTTGCCCACATTTCTGCATATGGCCTTGGAGTCCCTGCTTAGGGCTGGACAAGAGTACCCTGACCTCCTTGTTAATCTTTAGCTTATTCAACTAGCCAAATCTCTGCTTCAAATGGCCTCACCTGGGACTTTCCATCATTAAATTCCTCCTAGATGGGGTGAATAGAACAAACTTGTCTTGGCTTCCTTAACATTGGGGGACCTTAAGGTATTGACCCCTCAGTCGTTTAGTGAGTTAGCTGGTCTTTGTGAATATGCTTGACTTGAATACACAGGAACGGTCAAAGGAGATGACAAGTCTGATTCAGTCACAAACGCTCAGCCACTGGTGTTTATACTGAACATGGGTATGTAACCCAGTTTTCAAACATTAGCTGGGGATTGCATCTGATGTAGTCTGGTCTAAGACGTTGTCTTCTTTCTCTTGTCTTTTTGTTGTCATTATGTTGATTAAATAAAACAACTACATTATCAGACACTTACAGTTTTAAAAATTAAATTCTTATGTGATATATTTGATGCTTCCGTAATATGTTTCCAGATTAAAAGTTTTATTTTCTCTAGTCAAACCTATTACATCATTATGTAGCAATTGCTTTAAACTAGTGAGACATCCATTGTGCACAAGTTAAAACTCTATGAAGACTTGTCATTTTTGGGAAACATATCAAGCAGCACCAATTTTATTTTCTCGTGTTTACTACAAGTAAAGGGTTCCCTTGTAAAAACAGTAGTGGCTTTGGTCCATATTGGAGTTTTCATATTTGGTCTTAAAAGATTTTACATTATTTACCAAACAGATTGCAATTTTTATGACTGGACATCATTTTTTTTTCCTGACCAGTAGAACATTAGTTCAAGTAACTGAAAAATAAAGATTGCACATACTGAATGTACTGAGAAGGACACAGTGAGTACATGTGATTACCAGTAATTTAAAAGTCCTGATCTTTACTTAAGATTGAAATTCATGAACAGAAGTCATTCAAGAATTTCTGGGATTTCTCTATTATCCACAATGAGAGTATGGATAATCCCTTCTTTCCGCTTTCCACTGCTGACAGCCTTTATGTAACAGTCATGGTTCCCAACACTGAAGTGAGTTTCTGTTCCATCATCGACAAACTCACCCTAGGCCAGAGGAAGAAAGAAGAATTACTGTTTTAGAAATGTTTCCATTTTCCTAGAACATCAGTATCATGTATAAATACTGGTGATATATAATAAAGCACATACTAGTTAAACAGTAAGCTCTACACAATTGAAGTCTGAAGTGGTATTTAGATATTTTTACATTTCTCCTATGAATTCAAAGGTTTTTTTTTTTTTTGACAATCTGTAAGAACCTCAAATTTTAGGGAAAACAAAGTACATCTATCTCATAGCTATGTGTCTACCATATACATGTAAACATACAGTCTATTAAAAAGTCTCTAAAACCAAAGCAAAACAAAAAATTAGCCTCATGATAGCAAATATTTCTTACTTACAATATACAAGGAACAGTTTATTTGAATTATTTGTGTTTTCAAATATTAAAAGTACTATAATTTCCATTTTGGAGTCCTGATGTGGCCCTGTGGGATAAAGCATTGGACTGCAAGGTTGGTCTGAACTACAAGGTTGGTGGTCCACACTAACCAGCTGCTCCTTAGAAACCCGGTACAGGGTTGCTATCTATTTGTCAGAACTGACTTGACAGGACTCAACAACAACATCTTCATTTTATAGATGAGGAAATTGACGGACAAGGTGTTCAAATAAAGTTGCTGAAGATAACAATCAGTGAATGATTGTATAATTTCAACCACTTTGAAAGCCTGATTCTCCAGGCTGTAAAGTGGCTTATAACAAAACACACAGATAGTATAAAGCCAAACACCATTCATTGTCTCTAGATGTGTCTGCTGTAGCTATGAAATACATGAAATGTGGAGAGTATGAAATGTACTACATTAGATTCTGAAGACTTTGTATGAAACAAAGAATGTAAAATAAATTACTAATAACTTTTTTATATTGACCACATGCTAATGGTTTTGATATATCAATTTAATGAAAGAAACTAACAAAATTAATTTTACAAAAAAATTTTAACACGGCTACTAGGAAGAAGTTAAAGATACATATGAGGTTCATATTTGTGGCTTATATTACATTTCTGCTACACAGCACTTACCTAGAGTGCAATGTAAGTTCATGGAAGATAGGTAAAGAGGATTAGAAGGATAAAACTGAATCACGCCAAAAAAATCATGCCAAAGAAACCACAATCAGACTTAAGATAGATTTACCTATGAGCTTCCTGGCAACTAAAGCCAAAAAAAAAAAAAAGGGGGCGTTTCCAGGCAAGGTCCCACAGCTAACTGACATCATCTCTCCAAAGTAAGAACAGCTTGCATCAGGAAGAGCAGCTTTTCCAAGGCCTGAGGAGAATCTGGCAGATGGCCCTTTATGGGAGGTGTACTTAGTAGCTCTGGTAGCATAGTGGTTACGAATCGGGCTGCGAACTGCACTACCAGCTGTTCCGTGGGAGAAAGATGAGGCTTTCTGCTCCCGTAAAGATTCACAGCCTCGGAAACCCCGTACAGGGTCGCTATGAGTCAGAACCGACTCCACGGCACACAGCAACAACAACTGATGACCTCCACAAGCAGCACCCTGCAGTGCAGCACTTTGCTTCTCACCCTTTTTATATGGAGCTTTGAAAAAAGCCTCTAGCTCACACTTCTATAAAAACCTATTTTGGAGGGTAGGGCAAGGGTTAGGCAATACAATTTGTCTTGTCTTGGCGATTTGACAAGTAGAAAATCATAGCCATGAGGCTTTGAGATGAAAAGCAAAAGGAGACCATAGCTGCAGCTCAAAGGCAGCAGGAGCGGTTAGCTGCAGGTGTGCACAGTGCTGGTGAGAGCGGCCTGGATACTGAGCTGCCCAAAGTGCCCTGCCAACTAGACTGTAGTTACAGAGGAGGTGACCGGGCTGTCAAGAGCAACTTTCCAAACACCTGTGATTTCCTGTCACCTGCTAATGAGCAAAGACATTATGCATGAACATTACTTGAGATTTATTTATGTATTTACAACCACATAGTTAATTACTACAAATCAGCATTCTCTTTATATACTGGAGAATTCCTTGAAGAGTAGAAAGGATAAAGTGGGGTAGAATGTCATTCAATAGTGTTGATTCACCAACTAGAACAGGGGTGGGGAAACGCAGGGCCGAGTGTCCTGTAAACCTGTGAAATCATTTGCTCTAGCCCTGCCAAGGCAACTGTAAGCTGGACTCAAAATTCAATAAATATATGAGATTTTTTCATAGTAATATAAATTTATATTAAGTGATGTTGTAAATACCCAAATGGCCCTTAACAGAAAAAAGATTCTCCACCTGCCTTCTGGTGTCCTAGTGTGGCGCTGTAGGATAAGCGCATGACCACAGGTCTGTTTGAACACAAAGTCTGTGGCTCAAACCCGCCAGCTGTTCCTCAGAAACCCTATACACAGTTGCTATGAGTCAGAACTGACTCTACAGCACTTAACAACACAACAACAGCCCCTGATCTAGAATATTCCTTGATAGGGAAGGCAGAATAAGTATGGCCACCAGGTATGGCACCGGCACAAAGTAGGTGCCTGATGCATATTCATGGCAACTCAAGTTGTTCCAAATGGGGCCAATGAAATAACTCAACAACTCTCCAAATCTCTCAATGTAAATAACATCTCTCTCAGAAGCTTTAACCCAGAGGGCAGCTCCGCACTGAGGATTAATTTTGAGTGAGCCCAGGTTAAATTTCCTTTCGAGAACTAGAATCACGGCTAAGAAACAAAAGCATTCATCCTTGTAACTTTTGATTTCATGCTTTGGCACCTCCTAAGAATCCTGGTGTGGTGCTGTGGGTTAATGTGCTGGACTACAAAGTCAGTCTGAACCGCAAGGTCGCCAGATCAAGCTCACCAGCTGCTCCTCGGAAACCCTACACAGGGTTGCTATGGGTTGGAACCAACTTGATGGCACTTAACAACAACAAACAACAGAAGCAGTTAGCTACAAAAGCAAGTAGGAGCTAAGTGCTCTGCTGGATACATTTATCCCAGTCCTCCTTCCCTCTAAGTCCCTCACCTCTCTTTCCCATCTCCACAATAGATATATGAGGACAGCAATTATGACATGCAACTGGCTAAAATATGCCCAGAGAAGAGAGCTTCTCATCATCTCTCGTATTGGTCATGATGAAAGGGGAGCAGCCAGCCTTCAGGCAGCAGACCCCAGAACAAGGGAATTTCCATCCAGTGATCCAACTTCTCCTCACACACTTGACTCTCAAGGTAGTCTCTTTCCTTTTCTCTCCTATGTTATGCTCAAGACTCTGTTTATTTTACCCCGATTATTTCATTCTCTCTTGAATTTCACGCCTACATTCATCCCAGCCACAGCCACACCAGTGCCAGCACCTGACAGCTAAAGTAGAATCAGTGAAGATTCCACTATGCTGAGCCCAATGTGTGGTAGCCTCTTTCTCCCGAAGTTACCACCACTGGTCCACAAATGCCAGCTACCTTCTGGAGTTTATCACAATACCTTTCCTGGCTGCCTCTATGATGATATTGTATGTGTCACTTTTTTTGTTTTTAATCCTATTTTTAGAAAAGTACTGCTTGTTTGGGGTGTAGTGTGTCACGCTTACTCCAGGTGTAGCCCATCTATCAGAGGCACTGGCATCACCTGAGGAAATGCTGGAATCGGGATTTGCTCATTAACACTCCCCTAGGTGATTTCTATGCATGCGGACTCTGAGAAGCAGTGTTAAAAAGCACTTCACACAGACAAACCCAGGAAGAAACCAGCCTCTTGAGGGAGGAAGTTTTCAGGACAGAGCTTGTCCCAGGAGAGGAATTTTAAGTGTGAGGTTGGTGCCAGCTTAGACCTTAATTCATTTTCAAACTCTCCCTGAACCAGCCACTGTCGGGGACAGAATTAGAATCAGGAACTTAATATTATTGTTATTATTCAAGAGGACATTTGTTAATGATAAAATCCCCATAATTTGAGACACACCAACATTAGAGTGTTAACTTATACACATGACCCAAGATTAATCAAAAATCCAACTTACTGCTGTCTCCATTTTTCTTCCATTGCACCATACATCCATAGTGTCTTTTTCTGTAAAAGTAACAATTGAAAAAATATTATTTTCTGGTTTAACAATAAAGCCAAGTCTTTATATTTACTATCTTTTAGGAAAAGTTTGATATGCAGGATTTCTAAAACTCCACTGATATTCTAAAACGCAACACTTTTCCATGGCTTTGATATTTTTTCAAAATTTGAAGAAACTGTTAGTTCTTTATTCATAAACAAAATGAGACAAAGTCACCTTCTAAGTTAAAATCTTGGTGCCCATACATATCGATATATCATGCTATACAAAACAAATGCTGAAGCACATTCTTTAAAAGGAGGATGCTTACAAAGGAAGCCCTTTAATATCAGTGACTGGAAGAGCCCCCTATCGCCCACACTTATACAGCTCAATGATGCTACAAAGACACCACCAAAATAGTCACAGCTGCTGGTGTTGTTGAGTGCCATCGAGTACGTTCTGAATCACAGCAAAGGGTTTATATATACGGCATTAGAAATTCAGTGGAAGAAGTTCCACCTTCCATAAAGGAGACCCAGGTTCAATTCCTGGCTACCAACTGTCAGGAGACAGTGGTACAGCCACCATGGTCTGTCAGTGGAGGCTCAGCTCCCAAGGTGCTACAATGCTGAACAGGCGTCAGCAGAGCATCCAGAGCAACACCGACTAAGAAGAATGGCACAGTCTACTTCTGGAAATCCAACAGAAAAAATTCTCGTATTAAAACAGAACCTATCTGCGACCAATCACGGGGATGATGCAGGGATGGGCAGTGTTTCATTCCACTGTGAGTGGGGGCACCAGGAGTTGGGGACAACTTGGTGGCTGCTAATAATAATAACAGGGTTTATAGAGAACAGATAATATAGCAAGTTAAATAATTTTAGTCTTAAATTTCTTGACTGGACAGTGTGATAATCTCTATTTCTTAATATAGCCTGAGCTATAATTCACACATTATACACTTCACCCATTTGGGATGTCTGATTCTATGGTTTTTGATGTATTTACTGCAATTTTAGAACATCTTCATCACCTCAAAAAGTAGCCTGTACCCTTTCTCTCCAATCCACCTTTTCCTATTCCTGTCCCTCTAATCCTAAACAACCACCACTCTACTTTCTCTCCTTACAGATTTCCCTGCTCTAGACTTTATGTGAAGGGAGTCAAGAGAATTTATAGTGGTTTGTGACTGGCTACTTTCAGCATTATCTTTGCAAGGGTCATCCATGTTGTAGTATATATCAGTACTTTGTTCATTTTTATGACTGATTAACATTCATTTTATAATGACTTCACTTAGAGGAGAAAATTACTACACCATAAGGGAATAAATAAGTACAGATAATACATAGCAAAAAGCTGCCATAACACACGTATGCATTAATTAACTTTTCATAGCTCACCTCAGGTGTATGTATATTGTGTGTGGAGGGTGGATACTCAGATCCACTTATAAATGCAAGTATTGTAGGGAGTGGCAGGAGAGAAGATTGAATTCATCAAGAAGTCAGAAGATGAATTCAATTTAGGTATTATTCAATTTGGGATTATATAATTTGAGTATTATAATAAATTTTGGGTACTATCTGCTAGATTGTCATACTGTGGTGGCTTGCATGTTGCTGTGATACCAGAAGCTACACCACAGGTATTTCAAATACCTGCAGGGTCATCAATCATGGACAAGTTTTAGCATACCTTCCAGATTAAGACAGACTAGGAAGAAGTAAAGCGACCACTTCTGAATGTTTAGCCACTGAATAGCAATGGAACATTGTGTGATATAGTGTCAGAAGATGAAAACATTATGAATAAGAGCAGACTATTGTCAGACATAGTGCCAGAAGATGAGACCCTCAGGTTGGCAGGCACTCAAAATATGACTGAGGAAGAGTTGCCTCCTCAAAGTAGAGTTGACCACAATGACATGAATGGAGGAAAGCTTTCAGGACTTTCATTTGCAGATGGGTCACAACTAAATGAGAAGAAACAGCTGGAAACATTCATTAATAATAGGTATGTGGGATGTACAAAGTAAGAATCTAGGTAAGTTGGAAACTGTCAAAAATTAAATGGAATGGATAAAGATTGATAACCTAGGTTTCATACTGGCCATTTTTAATCGAACAATCATATGCCAGGAAAAACAAATTTAACAGGAATGGCATCATATTCACTGACAAAAAGAACATTTCAAGATCTGTCTTGAAGTACAATGATGTCTGTGACAGAATAGTATCTATATGCCTACAAGAAGACTAGTTAATATGACTATTACTCAAATTTACAAACCAACCACTAAAGGCAAATGTGATGAACTTGAAGAAATCTACCAACTTCTTCTGTCAGAAACTGATCAAACATGCAATCAACATGCAATCAAGATAATAATTACTGCTGACTGGAATGCAAAGGTTGGAAACAAAGAGGGAACAGTAGTTGGAAAATATGGCCTTGAGGACAGAAATGATGCTAGTGATTGAATGATAGAATTCGGCAAGACCAATGAATGACTTACTCATTGCAAATACCTTTTTTGAGAAAAATAAAAGACTACTATACACATAAGGAGCTCTGGTAGTGTAGTGGCTATGAATCGGGCTGCTAATCTCATGGGCAGCAGCAGTTCGAAACTACCAGCTGTTCTGTGGGAGAAAGATAAGGCTTTCTGCTCCCATAAAGATTTATAGCCTTAGAAACTCTGTAGAGGGTTGCTATGAGTCGGAACCGACTCCACGGCACATAACAACTACACTATACACATAGGCCTCACCAAATGGACCATACGAGAATCAAATTTGGCTAATACTATGGGAAAAGATGGTGGAAAAGCTCCATATAATCAACACAAACAAAGCCAAGGGTAGACTGTGGGACAGACAACCAATTGCTCAAATGCATGCCCAGGATGAAGCTGAAGAATATTAAACAAGTCCATGAGAGCCAAAATACGACCTCAAATGTATCCCACCTGAATTTAGAGGCCATCTCAAGAAAAGGTTTGATGAAATAGACACTAATGACAACAGACCAGAAAAACTGTGGGATAATGTCAAGAACATTATACAGGAAGAAAGCAGAAGGTAATTAAAAATACAGGAACGAAAGAGAAGACAAAAATGAATGTCAGAAGAGACTTTGAAACTTGCTCTATAGCATGGAGAAGCTAAAGTGAATGGAAGAAATGAGGAGGTATAAAAGAACTAAACAGAAAATTTCAAAATGTGTTTCAAGAAGAAGTCAAGTATTAGTATTATATGTAATTACAAAGACCTGGAGTTAGAAAAACAAAAGTGAAAAACATGCGCAGCATTTCTCAAGCTGAAAGAACTGAAGAAAAAAGTCAACCCTCAATTTACAATATTGTAGGATTTTATGGGTAAAATATAGAAATCATCAAAAGAAGATGGAAGAATACACAGAGTCATTATACCAAAAAGAAATGGCCATTTTTCAACCATTTCAAGAGGTAGCATATGATCAAGAACCAATGGTACTGAAGAAAGAATTTCAAGCTGCACTGAAGGCATTGGCAAAACAAGACTACTGGAATTGATGGAATACAAATTGAAATCTTTCAACACACTGATGTGGCACTGGAGGTACTCACTCATCTATACCAAGAAATTTGGAAGACAGCTACCTGGCCAGCTGATAGGAAGAAATCTATATTTGTGCCCATTTCAAAGAGGGGTAAGCCCAATGGAATACAGAAATGATCATCTAACAATATCCTTACTATCACATGCAAGTAAAATTTTGCTGAAGATAATTAAAAAACGGTTGCATGGGTACATTGACAGAAAACTGCCAGAAATTCAAGCTGGATTCAGAAGAGGGCATGGAACTAGGGATATCATTTCTGAAGTCAGATGGATTTTGTCTGAAAGCAGAAATTACCAAAACTATGTTTACTTGTGCTTTATTGACTATGCAAAGGTTTTCGACTATGCAGATCAAGAAAAACTATGGATAAAATTGTGAAGAATGGGTATTCCAGAATACTACATAGTGCACATGAGGAACCTGTACATGGGCATCAAGAGGCAGTTGTTAAAACAGAACAAGGGGATACTGAATGGTATAAAATCAATAAAGATGTGAGTCAGGGTTGTGTCCTTTCACCATACTTGTTCAATTTCTAAGGTCAGTACATAATCAGAGAAGCTAGATTGATCATATGAAGAAGACCATGGCATCAGGATTGGAGGAAGACTCATTAACCTTCTGTGATATGCAGATGATACTTGCTGAAAACAAAGATGACTTAAAATACTTACTGATGAAGATCAAAGATCACAGCCTTCAGTATAGATTGCACTTCAATGTAAAGAAAACAAGCAGCCTCACAACTGGACCAATAAGTAACATCATGATAAATGAATGAACGATTCAAGTTGTCAAGGACTTCATTTTGCTTGGATCCATACTCAACATTCATGGAAGCAGCAGTCATGAGATTAAATGACGTATGTTGTTGTTGTTGTTAAGCGCCGTTAAGTTGGTTCCAACCCATAGTGACCCTGTATAGGGTTTCTGAGGAGCAGCTGGTGAGTTTGAACCACTGACCTGGCAGTTCAAACGGCTTTGCAGTCTGGCACATTAACCCACAGCGCCATACCAGGACTCCAAATGAAATAAAGCACTAGGCAGGTTTGCTGCACAAGAACTCTTTAAAGTGCTAAAGAACAAAGGTAACAATTTGAGGACTAAGATTCGTCTAATCCAAACCTTGGTAGTTTCAGTTGCCTCATGTACGTGAAAGCTGGTCATGAATATTGAAGACCATAGAAGAATCGGTGCATTTGAGTTATGGTGTTGGAAAAGAATATTGAAATACCATGGACTGCCAGAAGAATAAACAAATCTGTGTTGGAATAAGTATAGCCAGAATGTTCTTTAGAAGCCAGGATGGCTAGAATTTGTCTCTTACTTTGGTCATGTTGTCAGGTGGGACCATTCCCTAAACAAGCACATCATGCTTAGTAAAGTGGAGGGTCAGTAAAAAAGAGGAAGACCTCCAATGAGATGGACTGATACAGTGGCAGCAGCAATGGGCTCAAGTATAACAACAATTGTGAGAAGTATGCTGGAGTAGGTGGTGTTTGGTTTTGCTTTTGCATAGGGCTGCTATCAGTTGGGACCAACTCTACAGAATTTAACAACAATGGAAAGGAAGAAGTGTCACCTGTGTGTCCACAGCGAGCCCAGGGATCAAAAATCTGTCTGGGGGTCTGGTCTGAGACATCAATCAGAGGCCTGACTGACAGGCATCAGATCTAGGAGTCTCTATCACTTTTTAATATGGGAGCCACAGAGCATGAGAAAGGCCCTTAGGCTGGGTCAGAGAGCAAGAGAGAAAGGTGGAGGGGTCCACTCCAATGCCGCTGAGGAGGGTCTGTAACCAGAGCTGCAAGGAAACCCAGCTTGTCACTAAATATGGTGGGAGCACACAGTGATGAAACAACCTGTCGTGGTAGTGAAACCTGAAATTTTATTTAGTGTGCCTACTGAGCATGCATGGAGTCCTGATGTGGTGCTGTACGATTAGCACTGAACTGCTAACTGCAAGACTAGCAGTTCAAACCCACCAGCCACTCCATGGAAGCCCTATACAGGGCCGCTATGACTTAACAGCTCTTAACAACAACATAGTAACACTGAGCATATGCATGCACTCAGATTTTCTATAACAGCTTATATTTAGGTCTCTGAAGAATACAGTTAACCCATAAGCCATAAATGACAAGTGGAATAAAATTGAGCATATTACAAAATAAAAGTCCCATATAATTAAAAAAAAAATCATTCATATTCATATGCAAAGTCACATGATAAATAACACACTGGGAAAAAATATTTTAAACTCAGCACAAAGGGCTAGTCTTGTGAATATAACCCAAAACCCAAACAGAACTCACTGGCACTAAGTTGACTGCTTCACAGTGACCCTATAGGACAGAGTAAAACTGCCTACAGCTTCCAAAGCTATAATCTGTATGGAAGCTGCCTGCCACATCTTTCTCCCGGCTGATGGGTTCGAACTGCTAACCTTTCAGTTGGCAGCCATGAACTTTCATCACGGTCATCAGGGTTCCTTTGCTAATATGAAGACTTCTAGAAATCAAAGAAAAAAAGACCCACTCAAAATGGGGTAAAGGACAATAACAGGCACGTATCAGAAAAGAAATACGAAAGATCCTTAAACATATGAAAAGATGTTCAACCTGACTCAATCTTGAAAAAGGCAAAAAAACTAAAATCCACAGAAATACCAGTTTTTATCTAACAGAATGTGAGAAATCCAAAAGTTTGACAATATACTCTGTTGGACAGTTTGTAGGGAAACATCTAGTGTTGTTAAGTGCTGTCGAGTCGGTCCTGACTCATAACAACCTTGCATAGGATTTCCATGGGAGTATAAGATGGTAAAGCACGATATAGAGCAAATGGATAAAAACCTATTCAGATTACAAATGATGCTATTCTTTGATCCAGCAATTCCACTTTCCCACTTCTAGGAACTTGTCCTATAGAGGCATGTGACTTGTCCTGTTTAAGAGGCATGTGACAAAGCTATTCATTCAGCATTCCTTTTGTGTTTAAATTCTGGAAAAAGTATATTTTCTACCAAGGCACTGTAATCTGATTATTAGTATCTTAGAAGAAGATAGAATTTTATTTTCAAATGCCAATGAGTGGCACAGGTTAGGACAATAAAATCACAGAGAAAGACAGTAAGCACAGCTCCACTATGTAAAGTTATAGAAACATAGTAATAAAAATGCTGCTCATTGCTTTTTAAAATTCAGAAGAATTAGTCTATAGAAAACATACAGATATGACTTACTTAAATTACAGAACAAAACACAAATAAATATGAAATACAGAAAGTTTCATCAACAAAATGACAATCAATCCAATATAATAATAAAAAAAGGCAAAAAACATGAACAGACACTTCACCAAAGAGGAAACTCAGGCAGCTAACAAAGACATAATGAGATGCTTGTAATTTTTAGCAATATGTACTAAGAGCAATATTTTTAAATTTGCGTCATGTATACAATGGAACACTACACAATGATAAATAATAATGAGTCCATAAAACATAACATGAAAGAATCTGGAGAACATTATGATAAGTAAAATAAATCAATCACAAAACAGCAAACATTTCCTGTTATCATTTTTTTATAAAAAATCAGTAGACACACACAGGAAGAAAATTCTTTGACTGTTACCAGAGATTAAGAGAGGGAGAAGAATCACTTTTTAGAAATTCGACACTTGTTACTTTCGGCAATGAGAAAGGAAATACATATTACAGGGGAAGTAAGCACAGCTTGACCAAGGTAAATGAAGACACTGAGAGGTATGTAAGAATAAAGGACAATGACATTAAATGATATACAGTTTTGCAACAACAGTAATAAAAGCAAAACATATAGCATACATATCTACCTATGTGAAAAGCACGGTTGCTGTGTAGGATATGCAAGTGCCTTTCAACCACATGGTCTCCCACTCTACAGGAGAATAACGAGGCTTTCTGCTCCCTTAAAAATTTATAGCCTTGAGGTTTCCGGTTTGGGCGGTGGCAGAGATAGCCAGGTAGGAAAGGCTCCATGGGGGAAGGATTGAAAACTCAGAGAAACTGTGCTCATGGAACATCACCAAAGCTCTGGATCTAACATACGGTCCAGGGCATCAGTTTCCTGGCACGTGCAAGTGAAAAAACTCACGGTAAAAAGGAAAATACTGTGAGTTAGGAATTGCTCAAGATGGGACTCCCTCTGCGGCCACCCTACTCAGGCGAAGTTCAAAGGGTGGGACTACAGCCAGACTGGCACAGGGAACGGGAGCTAAAAGCAGTGCAGTGACATTTGCAAAAGGAGGTGCGAGGAATTCTACACATTTTTTCCTCCTCTTCCCTGTGGCGCCTTCTTTGCCCAGCCCGCATGCTTTCAGGTGGGTAGGTGCGCACCCCCTCACACACACATAAAAAGTCCAGTGCGGACCCCACAGTTTTCTCACCACACAGAGAGAAAAAACTTGGCAATTGTTTATGACATCAGCCTGTGGGTCCCAGCCCTAAAGTTAACTTTTTCAGGACTCTTTACTCAGACCTATACAGCATGAAAAAACCTGGTCTGGCCTGACAGACAACCATATGAACAATCTGTAAAACCTCAACATAAAAGGACACAACTATCTCAAGAATTACGTTGTGCACACGCAAATACCTAACTGACATTCAGAGACAAAAATAGTAGACAATCTTTCTCCTGCTAACTTTTCAATATCTATCTGCGCACCTCCACAGTGGTGACTAGAGGAGAGGACTGAGCAAGCAGACACCCCCCCACACTGCTGGCGGCTCCTATGGTGTACACAAACTACAGGTGTAGCAAGCCGACTGGCCAGTTGGCCACAGTTATATTTTTGTTTCAAAGTGGTAGGTTTGTTTCTGCTTTATATTAGTTCTGCTTTTGATCACACATTGTTCCTGGAGGTGGGAGCTTTTTCTCCCTATGTTACCCAAGAAGTGACAGAAATTGTGGCCATATAGCCAAGCTACAAGCATATCCCATAATATTCCACCATTGAGACAAAAGCCAGTAACAGCTGCTAAGCATTACATGTGAAAAGGGAAGCCTATCTCCTGATCATATCCATCAGGAGTCACCCAGTAAGCTTAATAAATCAACAACAAACATCCTTTTAAGCCTTAAAAAAACAAAAAAAACTACTGGAAATGAAAAACAAATCACAACAAACGACCTCAAAACATGTCCCAAAACAGAAAAGAATAACTGAGACAAGTGAGCTGGAGACAGACAAAGGCTCCCCAAAAGAGGCAGAGCAGGTTTTGGATTTGCATGAGAAGGAATTCAGAAGAATAATATGGAAACAAATTCAAATGCTCCAAAAGGGGTGGAGGAAAACAAGTAAGAAGTCAGGAAAGTACTACAACAGCACTCAAATAAGATTGATACAGCATTGGAAATAATTTAAAACCTGCAAAAAGAGATCCAGATGATTAATAATAAAATATCAGAAGTGGACAATATACTGAAAGGGGAAAGGAGCAGAATAGAAGAGATGGAAGCCAAAACTAGCAAGCTGGAAAACCAATCTCTCAATACTGCTAAGATAGAAGAGCAAGCAGAAAAAAGGATAAAAAAAATCTGAAGACAGTCTAAGATTCATGCTGGATAACATGAAGAGGAACAACTTACAAATTAATGGCATTCTGGAACAGGAAGAATCAGAGAACTCCATAGAGGAGATAGTTGAAGAGCTTCTAGAAGAAAATTTCCCTAACATCTTGAAAGATGAGAAGATAAACATTCAAGAAGTTGAATGTACCCCAGTAAGGACAGACCACAAAAGAAAGTCACCAAGACATATAATAATCAAGCTCTCCAAAATCAAAGATAAAGAGAGAATCCTAAAAACGACCAGGGAGAAGAGAAGTGTCACTTACAAAGGCAAGTAAATCAGATTACTCTGACTTCTCAGCAGAAACCATGCAGGCAAGAAGGCAATGGGGAGACACATATAAAACCCTAAAAGAAACAAATTGCCAACCAGGAATGGTCTATCCAGCAAAACTGTCCATCAAAAACATGGTGCAATCAAAACATTCCAGGATACACAGAATCTCATAGATTTGTCAAAACCAATCCAGCACTTTAAATCTTCCTAAAGGGAGTTCTTTGGACTGAAAACCAACAAGAACAGACAACAGAAACTTCTGGCTGGTGACGGCAGAGCAGAGTCAGGTAGGGCAGGCTCTGAAAACCCAGGGAGGTGGCTCTCACGAAATTTACACCAGAGTTCTGGATCTATCATAAAGGTCTGAGCGTCGGTTTCCCACAACCACAAGAGGAAAAATCATGGTATAAAGGAAAACACTGTGTTTTAGAAATCAGCATGGGACTCCCTCTGCGGCCATCCTGCCTGGATGGAAGTCAGAGGGTGGGACTACAGACAGACTGGCAAAGGGAACCTGCACTAAAATCAGGGAAGCGACATTTGTGAAAGGTGTGGAGGCACTTTACATGTTTTTTTCCCTCCTTTTCCCTGTCGTGCCCTCTTTGCCAAGCCCAGATGTCTTCAGGCAAGTGGGTGTGGACCCCCCAAAAAAGTCCAGCATTGAGACCACAACTTTCCCACAGCATAAAGAGAAACAGTCCCATCGGTCCAAGGGCAAATCGTTTGGCTGCAGCATTTGACTTCTGCCTGTGGGTCCCAGCCCAAAGTTAACTTGTGCGGGACAATTAACCCCTGTCTACACAGAAAGGAAAAAAGCAGGTTTGGTCTGACGGACAAAACATATGAACAATCTGTAAAACCCCAACATAAAAAGACGCAGCTATTTTGAGAATGACGCTGTGCACACACAGATACTTAACTAACCTTCAAAGACTAGTAAACAATCTTTCTTCCACTAACTTCTCAATATCTATCTGTGCACTTCTTTGGTGGTGACTAGGGGAGGGGCCTGAGCGAGTGGACACCCTAACCCACTAGAGGAGACTTCTACGGTACACACACACAATTTTATTTTTGTTTCTAAGTGGAGGTTCTTGTCTATGCTTTTATATTGCTTCTACTTTTGGACCTTTTGACCACACATTTTTTCCTGGAGCTTTTTCTCCCTACGTTACCCAAGAAGAGACAGCAATTGTGGCCATATAGTCAAGTTAAAAGCATACCCCATAATATTCCCGCATTGAGACAAGAGCCAATAACAGCTGCTAAATATTACATGCGAAAAGGGAAGTCTATCTCCTGATCATACCCACCAGGTGATACTCAGTAAGCTTAAAAACACAACAACAATCATCCACTTAAGATTAAAAACCCACATAACTAATGGAAATGATGAACAACAACAAAAAAAACATGTTCAAAGCAGAAGAGAGTAGCTGAGACAAATGAGCTGTAGACAGGTTTTCTAGAAGAGGAAGAACAGGTTTTGGATATGTCTGAGAAAGAATTCAGCAGAATGACACAGAAACAAATTCAAATGCTCCAAAAAGGGGTGGAGGAAAACAAGGAAGAAGTCAGGAAAGTACTACAACAGCAATCAAATAAGATTGATACAGCATTAGAAACAAATCAAAACCTGCAAAAAGAGGTCCAGATGATTAATAATAAAAATATCAGAAATGGACAATACACTGAAAGGGGAAAGGAGCAGAATAGAAGAGATGGAAGCCAAAACTAGCAAGCTGGAAGACAAATCTCTCAATACTGCTAAGATAGAAGAGCAAGCAGAAAAAAGGATAAAAAAAATCTGAAAAGAGTCTTAAGACTCATGCTGGATAACATGAAGAGGAACAATTTAAGAAGTGTCGGCATTCTGGACCAGGAAGATTCAGAGAAGTCCACAGAGAAGATAGTTAAAGAGCTTCTGGAAGAAAATTTCCCTAACATCTTGAAAGATGAGAAGATAAACATTTAAGAAGTTGAATGTATCCCAGGAAGGATAGATCACAAAAGAAAGTCACCAAGACATATAATAATCAAGCTCTCCAAAATAAAAGATGAGAGAATCCTAAAAGTGGCCAGGGAGAAGAGAAGTGTCATCTATAAAGCAAGCAAATCAGATTAAGCTCTGACTATTCAGAACAAAACATGCAGGCAAGAAAGCAATGGGGAGACATATACATAACTGTAAAAGAAACAACTGCCAATCAAGAATGGTCTATCCAGCAAAACTGTCAATCAAATGGTGCAATCAAAACATTCCAGGATGAACAGAAGTGGAGATATTTTATCAAAACCAATCCAGCACTTCAAAACTTCCTAAAGGAAGTTCTGTGGACTGAAAACCAACAAGAACAGACAACAAACAGAGATTCACAGGTGTGGCAATACCACCTGGAACTCAGTTGACAGACAGCTGAGTCCAGAACTGAATAAAACTACAACAATGAATTCAAAGGAGCTGGGAGGTCAACCGAAGATCAAAATTATATCAATGTCAAAGAAAGGATAAATGTAGCAACAGAGATCCAGGTGGTGAGGATGTCAGGTAGATTATAGGATACAATAGATTCTCTTAAATGGAGAGAAAAATTAGTAGACTGTAAGGTAACCCCCCAAAAAGTTAGAACTTCACAACTTACCATGAAAATGAACTTCCAAGCAGAACAAGCAAACACAAAAACTAAGAAGAAACCAACAAGAAATAGCACACACAAAAAAAAAAACCCAGCACAAGAAGGCATGCAGAACAAAGGAACAAACAGCACCACCAAAAAAGTAACAGAATGGCATCAATTAATTCATATCTATCCATAATTACATTGAATGTCAATGGATTGAATGCACGAGTGAAGAGACAGTGACAGAATGGATGAGAAAACAAGACCCTTCAATATGCTGCCTGCGAGACACAACTTAAACAAAGACAAAAACAGACTGAAAATCAAAGGATGGAAAAAAATATACCAAGCTAACTGTAACAATAAACAAGCAGGAGTGGCAATACTAAACTCTGATAAAGTAAACTTTAAGACAAAATGAGCATAAGAGATAAAGAAAGATACTATCTCATGATCAAAGGGTCAATTGAGCAAAACAACATAACCATAATAAATACGCTCCCAATGAAAAAAGCACCAAGATATTTGAATGAAACATTACTAGAATTGAAGAAAGAAATAGATAAATCTACAATTATAGTGGGAGATTTTAATATGCAACTTTCGAAAAGGGACAGAACAACCAGAAAGAAACTCGACGAAGTTACAGAAGAACTAAATAGCACAATCAACCAACTTGACCTCATAGATGTATACAGAGCATTCAACCCAAAACAGCACAATATACATTCTTCTCCAGTGTGCATGAAACATTTTCCAGAATTAAGCATGTGTTAAGTCACAAAGCAAGCCTCCATAAAGTTACAAACATCAAAATACTACAAAGCATCTTTTCAGACCACAATGATATAAAACTAGAAATCAACAATAAGAAGACCAAGGAAATAAAGTTTAACACATGGAGACTGAATAACACCCTGCTGAAGAGCGATTGGATAGTAGACGAAATTAAACATGAACTCACAAAGTTCCTAGAAACAAACAAGAATGAAAACACAGCATATCAAAATCTTTGGGACACGGTGAAAGCAGTGCTGAGAGGACAATTTATTGCGATAAATGTGTACATCCAAAAAGAGGAGCGAACCAAAATCAACACATTAACACAGCATCTCCAACAATTAGAAACAGACTAACAGAGGGAACCTACAACCACCAAAGAAAAATAATAAAGAGCAGAAATAAATGAGATGGAAAACAGAAAAAAACTATAGAAAGACTCAACAGGACAAGCAGCTGATTCTTTGAAAGGATTAATAAAATTGACAAACCATTGGAAAAACTAACAAAAGAGAGGACACAAATAACTCGCATTAGAAACCACGTGGGCAAAGTTACAATGGAACTAAACAAAATCAAAATGATAACAATAACAGAATACTATGAAGAGTTGTACTCCAACAAATTTGGAAACTTAGAAGAGATGGATATATTTCTAGAAAAACACGACCTACCTAAACTTACTCAAAGTGAAGTAGAAAGCTTGAACAAACCCATAACAAAAGAAGAAATTGATCAGGTTATCAAAAAACTTCCAACCAAAAGAAGTCCAGGCCCAGATGGCTTCATGGGTGAGTTCTACCAAGCATTCAGGGAAGAACTGTCACCAATTCTACTAAAATTATTCCAGAATATAGAAGACAATGGAAAACTCCCTAATACTTTTTATGAAGCAAGCATAACCCTCATACCAAAAACCAGGGAAGGATATCACTAACAAAGAAAACTATAGACCAATATCCCTTATGAACAAAGATGCAAAAATTCCCAACAAAATCCTAGCCAACAGAATCCAGCAGCACATCAAAAAAATAATACATCATGATGAAGTGGGTTTCATAAAAGGGATGCAAGGATGGTTCAACATTAGAAAAACAATCAACGTAATCCACCATACAGATTTTTTAAAAAGGAAAAGAACCACATGATGATATTGATTGATGCAGAAAAGGCATCTGACAAAATCCAACATCTAGTCCTGATAAAAGCACTCAACAAAGTAGGAATTGAAGGGAAATTCTTCAACATAATCAAGAGCATAGATACAAAACCAACAGCCTACATCACTCTCAATAGAGAGATACTGAAAGCCTTCCCTCTGTGAACAGAAACCAGATAAGGATGCACTTTGGCACCACTCCTATTCAATACTGTTTTGGAAGTTGAGCTTAGTGGCATAGTGGTTAAGAATTGGGCTGTGAACTGCAACATCAGCAGTTCGAAACTACCAGTTGTTCCGCAGGAGAAAGATGAGGCTTTCTGCTCCCATAAAGATTTACAGCCTCAGAAACCCTGAACAGGGTCACTATGAGTTGGAACCAACTCCATGGCACATAACCACCACCACCATACGGCATGATTTGTTGTTGTTGTTATGTGCTATGGAGTCGATTCCGACTCATAGCGACCCTGTACAGAGTTTCTGAGGCTGTAAATCTTTATGGGAGCAGAACGACTCATCTTTCTCCTGCGAAACAGCTGGTAGTTTCGAACTTCTGATCCTGAGGTTCGCAGCCCGATTCGTAAACACTACGCTACCAGAGCTCATTATACAGCATGATAGAGAAGTTACAGGCATCCAAATTGGCAAAGACTATGTAAAACTCTATTTGCAGATAATATGATCCTATATATAGAAAACCCCAAAGACTCGGTAAAAAAACTACTAGACTTTATAAGAAGATTCAGCAAAGTGGCAGGGTATAAGATCAACATACAAAAATCAGTTGCATTCCTCTATAGTAACAAGGACAGTGCAGAAAAGGACATTAGGCAAGCAATACCATTTACAATAGCCACCCAAAGGATGAAATATTTAGGAATAAACGTACCCAGAGAAACAAAGGACTTATACAAAGAAAATTACAAACACTACTACAAGAAACCAAAAGAGACTTACAGAAGTGGAAGAACATACCATGTTCCTGGAAAGGAAGGATCAACATTGTGAAAATGTCAGGATTGCCCAAAGCAATTTACACATATAATGCAATCCCAATCCAGATTCCAACAACATTCTTCAAAGAGATGGAAAAGACAATTACTAACTTTACATGGGAAGGAAAGAGAACCAGGATAAGCAAAGCACTGCTTAAGAAGAAGAACAAGGTTGGAGGCCTCTCACTCCCCGATTTCAAAATTTACTACATGGCTCCAG
>NW_006408546.1:16219872-16225630 GCF_000296735.1 Chrysochloris asiatica | reverse complement strand
CAATGACACATCAGATAAGGGAGTCATTTCTAAAATATATAGGAAACTACAACACCTCTACAAGAAAAAGACAAATAAACCAATTAAAAAATGGGCACAGGACATGAACAGATACTTCACCAAGGTGGAGATCCAGGCAGCCAACAAACTGATGAAGAAATGTTCATGATCACTAGCCATCAGAGAGATGCAAATCAAAACAACAATGAGATACCATTTCATACCAATAGTAACAGCAAAAGATCAAAAAAGCAGAGGACAACAAATGCTGGTGAGGATGCGGAAAGACTGGGACCCTCCTATATTGTTGGTGGGAATGCAAAATGGTCCAACCACTCTGGAAAACAATATGGCGCTTCCTCAGAAGGTTGGAAATAGAAATACCTTATGATTCAGCAATTCCTCTACTTGGTATTTACCCACAAGAAATACAAGCCATAACATGAGTAGATATATGCACACCAATGTTCATAGCAGCACTATTTACAATAGCAAAACAATGGAGACAACCAAAATGCCCATCAATTGAAGAATAGATAAACAAACTGTGGTACATATATACAATGGAATATTATATTACCTTGGAGAACAAGGAAGCTGCAGGCCACTGCAAAACATGGATGAACCTTGAGGACATTATGCTGAGTGAAATTAGTCAGTCATAAAAAGAGAAATACTGCATAGGACCATTATTGTAAAAGAGTAAGAAAAAGAACCCACCTGAAAAGGGGGAAAAAAATTATATATCTATTTGCTGATCACCAGGATGTATGGGATAAGAGGAGGGGAGGAAGGGAGTGGAAGATAGAGCAGAGGGTAGGGAATAGACACAAGATAGCTTGGGTGCGGGGGTGGGAGGGAAGCAGGAGGCCAATACACAAGAAGGGGGATGTGATTGGAAGAACAAGGCTGATGGGAGAACAATTAGGCAGGTTTGCACGGGCTAAGTGGGACAGAGGTAAATGATGAGGTATGCATAACCTTGGAACAACGGGGCTCCAGGATACAGGGATTGAGGCATGGTTTGAAGGGGTTTCCCTTGCCTACCATTGTAAAATAGACACTTGGGGGCGGGGAAGGAATAGCCAGAATCATCACTACAGAAAGCTTGTAAGTCCATCTTTAGCCTATAACTGATTAGAATACCTTAAAGGGGGCTAGAAGTTGCCCAGTGAAAGAGGCTTCCTGTGGAGCCATTACATTGCATAAGACCATAGGTGGAATCCAGAACCGACTGAGGTAGAAAATTTCCAATGGAAAGCACGAGTAGACCAGCTTGGAGACACTAGAAGAACAGAAGATACTTTGTGAATGAAAGACTGGCAGGTAAAATCTGAAACAATAATAGCAGTCTAATTGATTACTAAAAGAACAAGTAAGCTGTTCACCTAGGAGCCATCAAGGCAAGTGGTTGGGACCCCTTAAAGCAAACCCCCTTCCAAGACTGAGACTAAAGAAGAATACATGAGCAGACATATGGTCTGGCTGTTGACCATGTTGGTCACCAATAAGGGGAAGAGGGGGAAAAAACAGCAATGAAGTTGTGAGCTAAGTCCAACCACATTCAATAAACCCCTGTGAACTTGGGTGGAGACCTGGATAGCCAGCAGTATGGCAATACACGAGGACTCCTGGGCCCAGAGGCAGTGACATGGCCACAGAGGACTAGAGCCGAGAGTGAAGCGGCCAGATGATATGAAGTGAGGAGAGATACACAAGGACACCCATACTTGCAGATAGTACCCACCTGACCTGGCTTCAATAGCTGGATGATCAGAACTCAACTATAAGAAGAAAGAAGAGGAAAAAACCAGTAATCTGATACAATTTGATGAACTTTATCTATACTTATGGATGTAGTAGCTCAAATAAAAGAACAAATCTTTACAGCAAGGATCACTCCCACCCCCTCAGTACACAGGGATGACAGGGATGGGCAACTTAGAAATTGGCTACCCAAAATGGGGGACCTGTAAAGGCAAGACGTGACTGGCTTACAAGCTTTCAAGAGGGAGCCTAGTTCCAGACAGGGCGGGGGAAGGGAGAATCACCAGTGAATCATTTCCAATCCTTTGGGACCAAGCTGGCGAAAGGAAATGAGGGTAAGACTCTTGTGGTACAATAGTGAATAACTGCCATCAGGACTGGCTGTGAGGGTAGGAAATATAGAGGTAGATGTTTTTTGACAAAAGGAGGGGAGTGATTGATTTTGCAGCCCAGGAGCGGAGGTCCCTGGGACCATCAACTGAGAAGAATGGAGAGTGCGTGACCATACCCAGAGGCAGTGACTCCAGGGATGGAGACAGAGATGATGATGTGGAAAGATGGAGCAGCAGGGGACACTGGACTCAGGGAGGGAGAAGGGCTGTGTGCTGACGGCCAGGGTGGTGGGCCTGTGTGGTGTACCCTTTGGTTATTTGATAATGCATAGAGGGGATGGTAATCATCATAATGAAACGAAATACAATAGGATGTGTGTAAAGCTGATGTTCTCCCATGTAAACCTCACAATAAAAACTTAAAAAAAAAAAAAATGCATAGCCTTGGAAACCCTATATAAGGTTGCTATGACCACTTAACAACAATAACATTTACTTATGTGAATGGTTACATGTATAAGTGTAGGAAGGTATATGAGAATATATGTATGTGCACATATAGGTATACTTGTGGGCATATATATACATGTTTGTATCTACTAAATATATATTTATAGGTATAATAAACACATAGGGAACACAGTTATAGATACTTCCTGGTATAGGTGGTGGTTGTGTGCTGTTGAATCCATTGTGACTTATAGTGGCCCGTGTATAAGGATTCCAAGGCTATACAATATTTATGGGAGCAGAAAGCTCTGTCTTCCTCCAGCTGGTTAGAAAGATTCAAACCGTTCACCTTGTGGTTAGCAGCCCAACTTGAAACCCACCAGACTACCAGGGCTCCTTATGGATACTTCCTAGACATATCCAATTACCTCATGGGATTGATGTATTGGGTTTGAAGTCTCAGGACCATAGTCTAACGGGACAATTATGTCAACTGGCATAACGTAGTTCATAAAGATAAGGACCTACATCCTAGCATCTTGTGTGTAGTCATCTAATCATCTGACACCTGGAGTAAAGACTCAAGGAAGAAATTAGTCCAGTCCATAGGACCTGTGGCCCATGTGAGTCACAGCCTCTTCTAGTCTGAGATCAGAAGAACTAAATGGTGCCTGGCTACCACTACCAACTGTTTTGACCAGGGGTACAACTGAAGGTCTGGTTTATAAAGGGTGAAAAGTGTAGAACAAAACATTCATTTATAAAAAAGACAGACTTTCTGGGCTGATAGAGACTATAGGACCTCTAAGACCATCACCCTAAGATATCCTTTTAACCTAAAACTTCAAGAAGTCACCTTTCAGCCAAATAACAGATGGGCCTATAAAATAAACAGTAATACCCATGAGGAATGTTTTCTATAAACAATCAACCATATGAAACCAAATGGTCAACATTTTCCTCCAAAGATGAGACGGCAAGAAAGAGTAAGTAAACTGGATGGATGGAGCAGGTAGATACAAACAGTGAGGGCTGACATATTAGGGGGGCTTTAACTAATGTCATTGAACAATGTGTGTATGAACTGTTGAACGGGAATCTAATTTGAAGCATAAAATTTTACCTAAAACATAATAGTATATTCAAAAGAAAAAAAGGACACAAATATTTACTTTGACAATGAAAAGAAAAGGTAGAGAAGATAGAAGCTGAGAGGTGGTGAATTTAAGAGTAGAAAGATAAGGGAAACTGGAATGGCTATAGTCCCAGGTGTCACGCTGTAAGATAAGCACTGGACTGCAAGGTTGGTTTGAACTACAAGGTGGGCAATTCAAAATCACCACTTGCTTCTTGGAAACCCTATACAGGCTTGTTATGAGTTGGAACTGACTCAATAGCACTTAACAACAACAAAAATAGTCTCACCTTACACAACAGGGGAATGAAGTAAATTTAAAAGTTGATGAGGAAGACAATGTTAGTGGCAATACTGGCATGAGTTTTCAGCCTTCCCAATTCTTCTCCTTAAACAAGGCTTCACACCATTCTTCACGGTTCAGTCATGACTGACGAAGCAACACTGGAATCGATCTGAATTTGTAAAATGTGGTATACAGAATAACTGAATTAGGAAACATTATGGGTTTCCTGCTGGAAAGTTAACCCCCTCTTAGAAAACAAGGGCAGCAAGTGTGTTTCATAGCAATCAAATCTCATGATTGACAGAATCAGAAACAGTGGTGCCAGATCAAAGATGGCCAACTGCACCATTCTGAAGGTGTGTCACTCTCCACAGTTCTGGCAATAATTCAATCTCCTGCACCAGGCTCCAGAAACAATTCACTGTGCCTCTTCTGAGTCTCCCATTTCAGGGCTTTGGCTCATAATTTTTCCTGTTCTTGTTATAATTCCAGTACACTCACATTTTATAAAGGTGAGTGAGTATGCTCTGGTTTTGTGGTACTGACTATGACTGACTTGGTTCTAAGGTCAAGACCTGTCATTAAAACAGATAAGACCTGTCATTAAAACAGATAAGAAACATAACAAAACCAAAATCCATGGAGAATATCTACATCACAAAGGCCAAAATACTAATGGTGCTGTTAAGTGCCATCGAGTCTGTTCTGATACATAGCTACCTGGTATAGGGTTTCCAAGGAGCAGCTGGTGGGTTTGAACTGCTGACCTTGCGGTTAGCAGTTAAGTGCCGTGGAGTTTGTTCCGACTCATAGTGACCCTGTATAACGTTTCCAAGTGTTTGAGAACTTCCACTACTACAAAACACTTTCCAAGTGTTTTAAACCTTTATAGGAGCAGAAAGCCTCATTTTTCTCCAGTGTAGTGGCAGATGGGCTCAAACTAAGGACTGTGTGGTTTGCAGTCCTGTGCTTATCATATGCAGCCAATGCACTCCCTACTAACAGATGAGGAAAACCATGGACACAAGACACCTATTGGCACCTCAATTTAAAAAAAATTAAAATTCGCACAACTGGATCAATAAACTATTTCATGTTAAAAAGAGAAAGACTGAAGTTCTCAAACACTTCATTTTGCTTGGATCCATATGGAAACGGCAGTCAAGAAATCAAATGTCATACAGCATTAAGGAGATACGCTGCAAAAGACCTCTTTAAAGTGTTAAAGAAAAGAGAGGTCACTTTGAGGACTAAAGCTTCAGACCATTCTTCTGACCACAGTATTTTCAGTCGCCTCACATGCAGGCCAAAGATGGACAATGAATAAGGAAGGCCGGAGAAGAATCAGTATATTTGAAATATGGTGTTGGCAAAGAATATTGAAAGCACCATGGACTGCCAGAACAAACAAATAAATCTACTTTGGAAGTGTATAGTCAGAGTGCTCCTTAGAAATGAGGATGGCACGACTTCATCGCTTGTTTTTTAGATGTATAATCAGGAGGGATCAGTACCTGGAGAAGGACACCATGCTTGATAAAGTATGGGGCCATCAAAAAGGAGGAAGTCAGTGCTAATCTCTGATAAAATAAACGTTAAGGCAAAAGCCAGCATAATAGATAAAGATGGACATTATGTCATGATTAAAGGGACAAGTGAACAAGATGAAATAACCATAATAAATATCTATGCTTCCAATGAAAGAGCGCCAAAATATATAAAACAAACTCTAAGAGATTTGAAGAAAGAAATAGACGAATCCACAATAATAGTGGGTGACTTTAATAC
>NW_006408546.1:16165542-16215181 GCF_000296735.1 Chrysochloris asiatica | reverse complement strand
TGACGAAATGAAATACAGATGGGTAACTCGTGATACTGTAGTGAATAATGGTTATCAGGACTGATTATGAGGGTTGGAAGTGCAAAGGTAGACATTTTGTAGCAAGGAAGGGAGCGATTATTTCTCCAGTCTAGGAGCGGAGGTCTCTAAGACCATCAACGGAGAAGAGCCCGAGAGTGGGACCCTACCCAGAGAACCAGAGATGCCTGAGATGGAGACAGGATGACGTGGAGTGATGAAGTGGCTGGGGACTGTGGATCCAGAGAGAGAGAGGGACTGTAGGCCGAAGACTAGCGGGGGCAGGGAGTGTAGGGGGAGGGTTTCTAGGATATACCCTTTGATCGGTTGATGATGCATGAAGGGGATTGGAACCATGGCAATGAAATGATATACGATGGAATGAATGTAAAACTAAAGTTCTCTCATGTAAACTATCATATAATTCACAATAAAACATTAAAAAAAAAAAAAGAGGAAGTCTCCAGCAAGATAGATTGACACAGTAACACCAACTCAAACATAACAATTGTGAGAATGGTGTGGGAACAGCCTGTGTTTTGTTATACAATTATTAGCAGAACTGACACCTAAGAACAAAAACAACAGAACTCTGGGGGCACAGTGAATAAATGCTAACCCAAAAGTTGGTGATTCAAAACCACCCGAGCTGGTGATGTGTCCTCCTGAAAACCACAGCACAGGACCCCCACGGCTCACTTCTGCTCTGTCCTACAAGGTCTCCATGAGTCCGGATCAACTTGACAGTACATAAAAACAAAAATGAATGACTACATTACGGACTAGGCATTAAGGGTTGCCAAATCAAAAACAGAGACAAATAAACAGTTCATCTCATAACCTACAAAGTGGTCTTACCAAAAGAAACAACAAAAGCCTCAAGGTGATCAATTCTTCAGAGTCACTACCAATTTATATGAAATGTAGAAGATAGGAATGCAATCAGTAAAATTCAGAACTTAGGAAACTCTTCAAGACAAAAGATCATTTCTTCACTAATACAAATGCTACACGAGTTTTTTTCTTTTGATTATAGACTGTGCTTTTATTGTTAGTACACATTTTTCATTTAAATAAAAAGAAGATATTTTCTAATATACAACTGGACTGTGAACTATTGAAAACTACTGACCAGGTCTGTTCATCTATAATGGGACTTCAAAAAGTTCATGGAAAATCCCATTATCTTTTAATTATATTTTCCCACAAACATTTAAAATATATCAGGGCCCGGTATATTAACCACCATAAGTTGTTGTTGTTGTTAAGTGCCATTGAGTCAGTTCTGACCCATAGTGACCCTGTATAGGGTTTCTGAGGAGCAGCTGGTGAGCCCAAATCACTGACCTTACAGTTCAAATGGCTTTGCCGTCTGCTTCATTAATCC
The DNA here is from genome assembly GCF_000296735.1 of Chrysochloris asiatica. Taxonomy (NCBI): domain Eukaryota; kingdom Metazoa; phylum Chordata; class Mammalia; order Afrosoricida; family Chrysochloridae; genus Chrysochloris; species Chrysochloris asiatica. The sequence continues at coordinate 16,213,776 of NW_006408546.1, read as the reverse complement.
ACAGCACCAAATCAGGACTCCAACCACCATATAATACTCAGCAAATATCATTCAAATAAATGGATCAATGAATTAATGAGAGGATCTAAAGAATACTGGCTTAGTGTAATGGAAAGCAAGGCATACTAGAAGTAACAGGAAGAGAAAATGGTAAACATTTGTTCTAAAGTTATGGCTACCTAGAGAAAATTTCCTTTTATTGATGAATCTTTAATTTCTAACCCTAACCCTAAACCAAATAGTTACAAATATCTATACCAATATTTCTTTTTTGTAAATACATGATTATAACGGTCAGACTCATCACAGTAAAATCTGGCTCTCAGATAGTTTATATATAAAATTGTGGGATAAGTGCATAACTCATTTACACAGGGCACATTAGAAATACACCTCACTTAAACTCCCTTTCCTATTCAAAGCTCCCATAAAAGGTCTGGATAGTTACAGACGCCAATTAAATAGGCATCAAAAAATATACACACCCTGCAGAAACATCATTAACTTACCCAAAACAACTCTGAAGTCTTCGCCATCCAAGTGTAATATCCAAGTATTGGTGGTTTTTGATCTACTCTCCATATATTTCTTGAGACTTTTCCCATTAATTTCTAAGGTGTATTCATAAGCAAAACCACTGACAGCATCGATGTTTATGGTTGCTTTCGTCTTTGCAGCTCCCACACAGAAGGTTTCTTTGCCTACTAATTTGAACATCCATTCTTTTCTTATTTCTTCCTAAGGAATAAAATAACAAAAGTTGAAAACAAATGAAAGAAACTTAAAATTTGAACGTCATGTAGATAATTAAAGTGACCAAATGGCACTACTATTTTATATGTAATTTTATTAAGTCATGAAGTCAAACTAAAAAATAAAGACTTCCATTTAAATTCTAGAAGTTATATTCTATGAATTCCATAACAACCATTAGTTTGCTCTATACTGCAAAATGATACACGCATAACAACAAAAATAAGGATCACAAGAAAAAAAGTCCTAAATTCACATAAAATGGTGCTACACAAACAAAATCAGGTTTCTATCTGTGCTACATTTTACAAAGTAACATATGTTTTTTCCTACCTTCCCATCTACATAAACCACACGTTTTCCTGATGTAGTCCCATGTTCAAATTCAATCTTGTGGATTCCGTCACTTAAAGCAACATCCCAAACAGCTACGAGATCCGTCATTTTATCTAGGCTATAAGGAGGGCTAAGGTAACATAACAAAACAATTATAATGTGCCAAAATAATAATATAATAACTAATTAATCCTTGTGAAGTGAAACAGACAATTGTTAAATACTCTTAAAGTTATAAAATATGAAAGTGATACCCAATAAATGCTATTCACAACATTGAACATGTAACTCTTTTATTTTCTTATTCACTCTTCCTTTAAGACACAAACTACTATCTATGGATACACAGTGTGGTAATTTCAAACAAAGTCACCTTAATGCTAATAGAATTAAGAATCTATCATCTTACCCTTAACAATATATTCTAGGAGAGGACATAGACCAATGCCTGGAAAGGTCAGTAAATTATCTCTACACCCTCATGTCCCGCACCCTATTTAAAAAGCCCAGTATTTGATTTTTTTTTTTTTTCAGATGTAATCACTCCTAAACAAAAATTATCCAAACCTTCCATATTTTAACCAATGACTAGGGGTTTAGCAAAAAAGAAGCAGAAAAAAAAGCGCAGTCATAGGAAGACATGTCATGTCTTCCTACAACAAAGATAAAAATGATACAAAGAAATGTTATGACAAATAGTAATTCTTGTCCTTAACAATTACTCCAGCTACTAATGATACTAAATATAAGTAATGCAACAAAAACATTAGCAAATTAAAAGCACATCAGCAATGTTAATATACCAACTGCAATTTTAAAGTATATTAATTATACATCTAAATGTGCCCATTGCTCATTTACTGTACAATGCAAAGGTCACACGGAGAAAATAAATGAAAAAGAGGCATCCCTACTTAACACTATGAACATTCAACTCAATTTCTTACAATCTAGCCAGAAGGGGAATCACAAAAGAGGTGAAAAATTGTAGAAGTAAATAATGGTGAGTATGTACAACCTGGTAAATGTAACTGCCAGTGAAGTATGTACTAAAAAATGATTAAAATGGTAAACTTTATATTATTTTTAAAAAACAGTAATTCTTGGTACAACCACAGGAGAGTTTGTAAAAAAAAAATTTAAGGAGTCTAGTTTGTCAAAAAATCCTGTCATAATTTAAACACACATTACTCTGAGGTGTAGCTTTTTAGCTTTGAAAGAACGAACATTTATTCCAGTAGTAATTAGCATGGCTGTTGTTAAGTGATAACTCTGTACCAGTCACTGTTTTGAGAGATTCATATGTGTTAACTCACAGAGCTCATACCACAAGATGGGTGATATCCCTGTGGATGAGGAAACTGAGGCTCAGAGAGGCTAAGGGCTTGTAATTTGGCAGAGATGGGATTTAAACATAAGACCCTGGGCTCCCTAGCCTGTTCTCTTAACCATATACTCTACTCTTCACTCACTCCAGTCTCCTCTACACATATGTTCTGAATCAGAGATGAAAAATGGATTTCATCATTTTGAAGTAGTTTCCAGGAACTCTGTGCTGAGAGTTATTTAGAGACGTCACATCCAAGACCTGTGGAAAGGATGCCATGTTTGAATGGTGATCACCTCCATGTCAAGTATTTATTACACCTGTTCCAAATCATAGGAAAAGCAGAATTGTATATTATACAATCTTTAAAAATGTAGCCTGGATAAATCATTCTTCTGAATGATTTATAACAATCTTGAAAGTTTCAAAAACTAGTGTTATTGCAATGTGAGACATTTACCTTTCATCATCTTCAAAGATAGGACTGTCATCTCCAGATGCCATGGTTGGCAAAACAGCCTTTAATCCAATTAGCAGCCAGGGAAGAAAAAAGCAGAATTGCAGCAAGAGAGATTGAGAGCAGCAAAGAAAATATCTACGAAAGGTTTTTCTAACTATGCAAGTCAGCTCTTACAGTGCATGCAGTTTCTGATTATTACAATTTCTGAATATTACAATTCTGATTTGTAATTTCTAATATCCAGGGGAAACAAGTCAGATAATATTTTTTCTGATATAGATATATAATTTTTAAAAAGTTTCTAGTATTTATTTCAAATATTACAGGACACTGGAGTTAGAGTAGACCTAAGTACTCCTCTGGGCCCCAAGCTTCTTAAATTAAGGCACGCTTAGGTTCAACGGCATGAAGCAGGGGGCTAGGGAATGCATAAAACTCCAGCATAAATACCATGCATCTTTTGGGAACTTTAATGGTATATGGTGATGTTGTTGTTAAGTACCGTGGAGTCAATTCCGACTCATAGTGACCCTACACAGGGTTCCCGAGACTGTAAATCTTTACGGGAGCAGAAAGCCTCATCTTTCTCCCATGGAACAGATGGTAGTTTTGAACTGCCGACCCTGAGGTTAGCAACCCAATTCGTAACCAATACGCTACCAGAGCTCCTTGTGATAAGCAATGTTTTTGTAATCTTTATAGTACATTTCAGGGGGCTATTATTAAATGATGGTTGAATATAAATTTTTAAACCTTTTTTAAATTTTTGATAACGTCAAAGCTAGTTTGCTTTCGAGTATGATAAACATGGCCCTGTTCAACCAGTTCAGTTCCTAGTGCCAATAACAAATTCATGTAATAAGGCTCACTCAGGGTCATTAGCAGAGCACAGGCCAGAACTGGAGCCCAGTTCTCATGTTCACTTAACCACTGGGATGCAGTGCTCACTCAGTTTTACTAGAATCAGAAGCACACACATACTTACATGCATAGGAAACCCTCCACATTTGAAGGTTTGGGATTAGCAGTTGTAACCCTATTAAACAAAAATAGGTTCAACTATGTTTGCTCCCCAGGTTTACTCTAGTTCAGTCTTCTCCTTGATAAATGCCTTTCCCTACAGATAGATGTCCCAGGGTGCTCTATCCTGTTAAAAGTGAGAGATTGCCATCCCTCTTGGGCTGGAAAAAGCCAGAACCCACAAGTAGTTAAAATTATGTTAAAGAAGAATTTAGAACCCATAAGAGCAATCCAAAATGTAAAGGGAAACTAAGAGTTTTAGAAGGAAAACTAGGTAAAGAGTGAGAACACTTTATGTCTAAAATAAATCCTCACCTCTCAAAAAAAAAAAAAACTCACAGCAGTACAAACTTATGGGTCTCCCTAGTATTAAGAAGCCCTATCACATTGCCTATGGAAGTGGAGGGTATCCTGTAAACATAAAAAGAGAGAATACATAGCAAGAGAGTAAGCAAGACAGCAATATATAAACTTTGATACATCCTTTGTAAATCAAAATGGATTTAAGGATGTCATTCAAATTTTGATCTACAACTATAAGAGACTCTAGAAAGTTCAGTAATACAGCATTCAAACCTAAAACAATGGCCCAGTTATAAGGAACCTCAGCTATTAACTACACATACTTAGGTATGGCCTGGTACCATCTTAATTATAATCTTCATATAGAAGTATAAAAGACAGCACAACAATCATATTGAAAGAGAAGATCATATCACATTAAAAAAAAAGTTTTCTCTACACTATCAACATTTATTCATATAGTCAACCATTATTTATGGAGTATCTAAAACAACAGTACATTTTCATTCTCCAATAATGGACAGTATGTAGGATAAGCACTTATTCAATCTGTATGCTCAGTAAATAATCCGAGAAGCTGGGTTATATGAAGAAGAACGTGGCATCAGGATTGGAGGGAAGACTCATTAACAACCTGTGATATGCAGATGATAGATACAACCATGCTTGCTGAAAAGCTACGAGGACGTAAAATACTTACTGATGAACATCAAAGACCACAGCCTTTAGTATGAGTTGCACCTCAATATAAAGAAAACAAAAATCCTCACCACTGGACCAATAAATAACATCATGATAAATGGAGAAAACAAAAATCCTCACCACTGGACTCATAAATAACATCGTAAAAAATGGAGAAAACAAAAATCCTTACTTCTAGACCAATAAATAGCATCATGATAAATGGAAGAAAGATTGAAGTTGTGAAAGACTTCATTTTGCTTGGATCCACTATCAACATTTAGGGAAGCAGCAGTCAAGAAGTCAAACAACATAATGTATTAGGCAAATCTACTGCACAAGACCACCTTTTAAGTGTTTAAGTGCAAAGATGTTAGTTTGAGGACTAAGGTGTGCCTGACCCTAGTCATAATATTTTCAATAGCTTGATATGTATGTGAAAGTTGGACAGTGAATAAGGAAGACCATAGAAGAATTTATGCATTTGATTTATGGTGTTGGAAAAGAATATTAAAAGTACCACGAACTGCTAGAAGAACAAACAGATCTGTGTAGGAATATAGTCAGAATGTTCTTTAGAAGCCAGGATGGTAAGACTTCATCTCATATTTTCACATATTAACAGGAGTGACCAGTCCCTGGAGTACATCATGTTAGTTAGGTAAAGTGGAGGGTCAGAGGAAAAGAGGAAGACCCATAATGACATGGATTAGCAGCAATGGGCTCAAACTTAACCAAGATTGTGAGGATGGCCCAGGACTGGGCAGTGTTTTGTTCTGTTGTGCACAAGGTCACTATGACTTGGAGCCTACTCGTCAGCACCTAACAACAACAACAAAGGGTAAGCACTGGACTGCTAACCACAAGGTTAGCAGTTCAAACCCACCAGCCACTCCTCAGAAACCTCAGACAACAGTTGATAACTATAACATCACAGTTTGAAGATAACATATAATATGGACAAAGGCTAAAGCACGTCCTATCTGGCAAATTTGAACTCAAGAGTATATCTAACATAGGAACAGTCTTAAAAACCGTACAGTACTGGACTGTTAAACTTAATGTTGCTGTGAGTTGGAACCAACTCAGTGGTACCTAACAAAAACAACATCAAAACTGATGTTTTTTCCTAAACACAAATTTGCAAACCTATATCCAATTATATTACCTTCTTTGCTTTTTCTATGTTGTTGTTAAGTGCCATTGAGTCATAGTTTCCTTCTGGGAAGTGGTTGGCTAGTGGGTTTGAATCACTGACCTTGCAGTTAACAGTTCAATGCTTATCCTACAGTGCCACACTAGGACTATGGTAGTGGTAGGGGTGGTGGTGGAGGTGTGCAGTGGAATTGGTTCCAACTCTTAGTGACCCTGCATAGGGTTTCTGAGGCCGTAAACCTTTATGAGAGCAAAGGAACAGCTGGTAGTTTCAAATTGCTGACCTTGAGGTTAGTAGCCCGACTCATAACCACTCCTCTACCGGAGCTTCTCACACTCGGACTATGTTGACGTTGCTAAGTGCCCTCAAGTCGGTTCCAACCCATAGCAACCCTGTAAAGGGTTTCCGAGGAGCAGCTGATGAGCTTGAAGCACCGACCATGTGGTTCAAGCCAATTTTGCAATCCAGAGTACTAACCCACAGTTCCACACCAGGACTCCACACTAGGACTATAGACCCAATTAAATAAGAAAAAGAGTTGATTTAGTATAAACTTATATTTAAATTTTTTCTTGTCTATGTTATGCATTATCCTAAGCAACAGTCCAAAATATTTAAATAATTATTAATATATTAATAGCATTAACATTAACCAATAGCATATGTGCTTCCATTTATAAAATTTTAAAATAAATTTTCCAAGTAGATGCTGACTGAAAAAAAAAACAAACTTTCTATGCTAGGATCAGACTGAGCACTATAAAAATGTGTCTACTGGTGAAACATTTTTGTTGTTGTTAAGTGCCTTCAAGTTGATTCTGTCTCATAGTGACTCTATATAAGGTTTCTGGTGAGTAGCTGGGAAATTTGAACTGCCAACCTTGCAGTTCAAACTGATCTTGCGGCCCAGTGCATTATCCCACAGCACCACATCAGGACTCTGGAAAGACATTTAGTGAACTCTTAAAAATTGAGACTTAGGCTAATGATCTGAAACAAAATAAATAAAAACAATATGCATATGAAGAATTATTCCAAAACCTCAACAGAGATTAATGAACAAAAGTTGCTACTAAACTTTAAACTACTACTATTTTAAATCATCTACTGATTTTTCACTTAAGAATATCCTCAGGAAAAAGCCACTTTACTTCCTTCATAACTAGGAACTTCTCTGATGGTCTATACAACATGATTCTGAGAAACACATAATCCGTTTATTCACAAATAGTTACTAAATGCCTATTAAGTGACCTGAAAGCACTCCAAAGTCAACCACATGTTTAAAAGTTTTTCTATGGTTTGTCTATGATTTGCAGCAGCTATGCTCTATTTATTTACTCAGGGGGAGGTGTACCTCTACAACAAAAGTTGTCTTATGATAAATGTTCAGCCTTCAGTTTTCCTATTCAACATTTAACCTCAACCCACTACTAAAAGGCACTGTCCTTAAGTAATGCATTCATTTCAATTCGTGTTCAGTCAAAATAAGGCGCCCTGACTTCAGTGTTTGTGATTACACCTGTAACCAAGATACGATGGCATCTCTGCTCCTGTCTCATTTTAATGAGAAATATCTGTCACACAAAAATGTCTATATTATAAGCCCAATTTAATAAGCACAGGGCACATTTGAAATTCATCCAGCATACCAACAGTTATGGAACACTTACGTGTCAGGCCTGGACTGGGCACAGAGTTCAGAGGGTAATAGGATCTCAGGCTCTGGAGAGACCAACAAATGATTTTAGCACAGCTTTGGGAGTGCCTCGAGATAGGGAAACAGCACAAGGCAGAAAGGACTAACATTAGAAGGCTCTAGACCAGGAAGGCCAGGAAAGGTTTTGGTTTAAATCGGGGAGAAATGAATAATCCACTGTCATTTTTTAACTCAAGCATTTGATTTTCTGACTTACATGACAAAACTTGAAGATAATTTAAAAAAATCTATTTTAGCACAGACATTTTAAAATGTGAACAAAGAGGGAGGAAAAACATATACCAGTATTTTCACTGATGGGGCCGATGTCTCTTGAAACTTTTACATATCTTCAAAGAAAGCTGTCTTTGTCTCTAGTGATTTACCATCAGCATAATCTTAAAATCCCTTCCCTAGCAACCTAATACCCATAATGCATGAAACTACGTTTCACTGCACAACTTTAAAATTAAAACGTTTCCACTGTTCATTTGACTTATTTTGCCTTGAGTTAAGGTTAACTGTACTGAGGACTGCAATGGTTTGTTTAAGCTAAACCCAAGTGCGTTTTATTTTCATTTATTTAAAGGCGGAGGAGGAGTAATTACTGAGATGCTCAGAGTTCTCCTTTCAGTAAAAGCTCCAGGTTAAGGCCAGCCATAAGGCAAGTCACATGACCAACCAACAGGTGCTGCTGACACTGTAATGCTTGGTCTTTAGTAAAAACACTGGGCCTGCTACAAAGTCGGTCAAATGGCTCTTGGGCCAGGTTTGAACCACAAGGTTGGCGGGTCAAACTCACCAGCCACTCCTCAGAAACCCTTCACAGGGTTGCTGACTCTGAACGGACTCAACAGCACTTAGCAACAACATTCCCAAATGGTACCACAGGAATCAAAGTGAAAATAAATTCCCTCAGGGCTATTTGGCAATGTATGTCTTAAGACTTGTGGATTCATTCCACGCAAATAATCATGCTCATAAAAAGCGGACTGAACAACACTTTTTCTAACACCTCTAAACGGAAATCAACCATGAGAAAATCTGTTAAAATTACCGTTCAGTCATTCAACAAGCCGAAAGCCTAACCCGTGCCAGGCACCGGGGATGGATGTGGCCATCAGCTAGGATCACAGGGACGCACAGCTAGTGCAGCCAATAAAAAGGATGTAGAAAATAAAGCCGTGGGTGAATACGCGTGAGCTATTGTTAAGCGAAAGAAGTCAAGTTACAACACTTCATGATCCAGGTTCTGTGAAAATAAACTGTGCTCATGCTCTCAGGAAAGAAAGGGACTGGAAGGAAATACACTTAAAACGTTAACCGGTTTGTCTCCGGGAAGTAGAGTTTCGGCTGATTTGCTTCCTTCCTTGTGTTTTTCTGCCCCACTTTTTTTCTGAAAGCGACAAGAATTATTTTTATAATGTGAGTAAAAGCCGGAGGTCCGGGCGGCAAAGAGCGAGGCCTGGCCGGGTACGGACGCCCACGATCCCGCCCTCAGTTGGCTCTAGGCCCCGCCGCGCCTCTGCCCTCGGGAAGCCGGAAGCCAAGAGCCGCCCTAGGCCTCCGCCCGGCCGACGGGAAACATCTGAACACACCCCGAGCGGGCCCGCGCCTCACCCCGCAGGGTCTCCTCGTCCGCGCAGACACCGCCCAGTTCCGAGCGCTGGCCCACTCGCTGCTGCGGGCGAGAGATACCTACCGCCACGGGTCCCGAGTGCGCGGGGGTGTCTGAGGCTGCGCGCAGGGGCTTCCGGGGCCCAGGGCGGGGGGCGGCCAGGCAGGTTTTAGAGTGGGTGCAGGCCCGCCTCGGCCCTATAGGGGCCAAGGGCCTCACCTGTGCGCGGTGGGCTCTGGGAGGCCCTGGGGGGCGACCCTGCTTTTCACCGGCAGGGTTCCGATTGGGCCACGTAGGCCGCTTGTGGCCTTTCTCCCTTCGCGGATAACCAGACACAGCTAGAACGCAGAGCTCCGCAGGCAGGAGTCCCAAATGCGCAACTGTGCTTCAGGTCCCCCGGGGCGCCCAGCGCAGGCCGCCAGCCACCTGCCTCTCCGTACGACCGACCCAGCCTCCGCCCGTTGCCTCAGTGATGGCTTCACCTTCTTTGCACGGGTGCCCTCAATCCGCACCTGACAGTTTACCATTCCCGCATTGCAGAATTCATTCATCTCAACAAATGTTGGCAAAAGTCAACCATGTACCAGGTGCTTAGCTGGAGGCTAGAGATAATCTATGGGGCAAAAACAAGGCCTAGGACAGGTAGGCCTGATCACAACTTTGTTGTAAGTGCCATCTAGTAGGTTCTGACTCATAGCGACCCTGTAGGGTTTCCGAGGAGCACCTGGTGGGTTTCAACCGCTGACCTTTCCGGTTTGCAGTCCACACCAGGACTCCGATCATGGCATTAGTTCCATAAAGTCTCTATGGATTCTGATTGCTTCTTTAAAGACAAAAATTCCTTATGGTAGGTTTGAAGTCCCATAGATGATCTAGTCTCTGCCTACTTGGCTTCATTTAGATGCTTTAAACTCCGTCTCAACCCTGTAACACTCTTGCCACTTTTCTTTGTTAACTCCCATAAAGACTTACAATCTCGGGAACTCTGTAGAGGGTTGCTAGGAGTCAGAACCTACTCCATGTCACATAACAACAACAACAAATCAGTTATAGGCTGAAGACGGGCTTACACGTTTTCTGTAATCATGTTTTGTGTGTTTTTGTTTTTTTTTTTTTTTTAAGGTTTTTATTGTGGATTGAGTGAAAGTTTTCAGGGTTTCACATTCAAACATTCATATACCTTGTTTCATTACATTGATTATAATCCCCTCCACATACCATCAGTTAACAGAGTTTCTCTCTATCCTCTTTAGCTTTTTTTTTGGGGGGGGGGGAGGGAGAAACTTTGCCTTTTTGGAATTTACAGTCTCGGCTTTTAGGGAAGGTTTTTACATTTATCTGTGGGTATGCAGGGCTCATGTATGGAATTACTAACCAGCATAACTGAATAATCAGATAAGGGACATTTTGCTATGTCTGCTAGGTGGCTAAAGTCTGATCATCAGAGCCTATGGTTTGGACGGTCAGCAACGCTTGGGCCCACAGGGTTGTGTGTTTTTTTTGACTGTAGAATTCTGAAATCATGTTTTCCAACATTCCTTTCTATCCCACTCAATTGTCTATTTTACAATAGTAGGCAAGGGAAACCAATATTCATAATGCAGTCAAGCATTATTTTCTCTCTTCAAACTATGCCTAGATCCCTGTATCGCAGAACCCTGTTGTTCCAAGCTTGAGCATGCATCACTATTTACCACTGCTGGGACTTCTTTTGAAAACAGAATTGTTAATGGCTTAACTGATTGTTTTGAACTCACTTCTTAAATAACATGAATGGAGTACCAAAATAGAAGGAAAAAGTTATGTCTGGGAGCTACAGATTTTACATTTTCCACATACCCTTCCAGCTTCTGCTTAGATGGCTATTAGGCACCGGGTGCTTTAGAAACAAGCCCAGGGCACGGTATTCTGGGTCCTGGGCCAGCTTCAGAGGGCTGTGGGTCAGAGCAGTGCCAGTAACCACAGTCTCCAGGTTGCTGCTGCGTAGACACTTCTCCTTTAACACAGCAGCTCTATCTACCTACAGAAACCCAGAAAGTGGAGAAACAGAAAACCAAGGACATTATGTAGAATTTCCAACTGCAAAAGCTTGGCTGATTTCAAGGAAAAAATAGATTTTGGTCTGAGTTTCCTGGAGAGTGGAATTTGGAGTCTTTATTAGAGCAAAGAGCCAAAAGGGTGTTATAAACACATGTTCCGATGGAAAGAAAGAAAAAAAAAATTCAACTTCCTTATTTTGAGAAATGTAAAATATATAGAAAAGTACTGAAAATAGTACCTATTTTATTGCCACCCAGAACTGATAATTAAACATTGGTTGAAAAACATTTTAATGGAAGACAAAGTATAATAAAGAACAATACTGCATATAGAGCTGTATTTGACTCTCAACCCTAGTCCCATTGCTCCTTTCTCATCCACAAAAGCCACCCTCTTCCCATGAATTTGATGCATTTCCTTTCAAGGCTGCTTTCTATGATTTTTATCTACATGAGTAAATATTAATAGACTTACTATAATTCTGTTTTAAATATTTATTTCAAAGGTACCATGAAAAGCAACTGAGAACTTGTCTGAGAGTATAGTTATACCGAATCCATATCCTTTAGAATTCCTATTACCATCATCATTACATTGATCCAGTATTTATTAGCCATCTATTTTATGTCAGGCACTGTTCAGAGGATGCAATCATGAACAGCTCTGATCATTCCTTCATTTACATTTTAGTGGAGGGCACAGTCATCAAAAATGAGCCAACAGATGATGTAAACAAGAGAAAAAAGAAAAAGAGGAAGACCCCCAGCAAGATGGATTGGCCAAATGGCAGCATCAATGGGCTCAAGCATGGCAACAATAGTGAGGTTGACCCAGGGTCGTGCTGTTTTGTTCTGCTGTGCATAAGGTCGCTATGAGTTGGCACCGACTTAATGGCACCTAACAACAACAACAACAACAACATTGTTATTCTCTACAGATTCTAAAATATTTGTCATTTATATATTACCCAAGCTGCTTGCTTATTGTCCTTCATATTGGAAAACAGCTAATGCAAACAAACCCTACATAAATCTATGACTCACATTTAATAGTACAATTCAACACTGCATACCTACTATACTAGGTACCGGACTACAGGTGTGGTGCTGTAGGATCAACACTGGACTTCGAACCACAAGGTTGGCAGTTCAAATCTATCAGCTGCTCCTTGGAAACCCTATTTAGGGCTTCTGTGATTTGGAATCGACTTGAAGGCACACAACATACTAGGTACAAGGAATCCTGGTGGCACAGTACTTTTAGTGTTGGACTGCTAACCAGCTGCTCTGTGAGAGAAGAATGGGACAGACTGCTCTGTAAAGGTTTATATTATTAGAAACCCTATGGAGCAATGCTTTTCTGTTGTGTAGGGTCACTGTGAGTCAGAATTGATTCCACAGTAGGTAGTTAGGATAGACCTTGATAAAGCTTAATAAGACATAGTCTATGTCCCCAAGGAATTAAATTCTAGTGAGGGAGGCAATAAATTTATTAATGTAGTAAAGAATTCTATGTCTAAAAGATTTGTGTTGAAGGATCTTCAAGAGTTAATCACCAAATATCATTCATATGGTCACCAAATGTTATTCAATCTTTGTTGAGGAGAAGAACCTGATAGTTCTCTGTTGTTGTTATTAAGTACTGTCCAGTCGGTACCAACTCATAGCGACCCTGTACAGGTTTACGGAAGCTGTAAATCTTTGCAGGGGCAGAAATGTGGAATGGCTGGTGGGCTCAAACTGCCAATCTTGTGGTTTGCAGTCCAGTGTTTAACATATAGAGCCACCACACTCCCTAGTTCTATACTCGGGAGTAAATTTGAGAATCAGTTTAGAAGTTTAGAAATTAAAGATACATTTTCATTTTTATTGTTGTTGTAATGTGCCATAGAGTCGGTTCCGACGCATAGTGATCCCGTACAGGGTATCTGAGGCTGTAAATCTTTACGGGAGCAGAAAGCCTCATCTTTCTCCCGCGGAACAGCTGGTACTTTCGAACTGCTGACCCTGAGGTTCACAGCCCGATTCATAACCACTACGCTACCAGAGCTACTTGTTATAGAAGGCTATAATTTATACTAGGATGTTGAAGCACAGAAGAAAGCAGAAAGCTGAAATGATATGCTTCAGTTCTCAGCTTAAATGTCACTTCTTCAAAGAGGCCTCCTCCACACGCCCTTGTTCTCTTCCTTCAGAACTTATACTTGTGTGTGTGTTTTTTTCCCTGCTATTTTTCTCCTTGACTAGAGGATAAGCACGAGGAGGGCAGGAAACACATCGGGTTTGTTCACTGGCATAAGTTCAGCATTTAGTTCACTATCTGGATACAGCAGGCATTCAACACACTTTTAAATGAATGAGTATTAAAGGCATTGCTATTTAGGACGATTGTATCTCACAATAGGTAGATGAAGTCCATAGACAACTCTTGAGACCAATGTAGCAGAATTCTGAGTTTGTATCCAGAGTGTTTTCCTTCTCTAACAAAGAGGGATGCTGGAAAGGCCCTGGAGGCCTATAAGGAGGGAATTCCTTTGGTGGCTGGTGCTATACAACCTCCTCTTCGCTACTAACCACATACAAAATCCAGGAGCTAATGGCAATAGAGGGGGTTTTGAAGAACAAGGTTCATTATTCACGGAACATCGATTCCCCTCTTCTCCCTTACAGGACTCACAGTGCTTCCATATTGCAACCCTTGTGACTCAGGAGCACCAGCCCACTGCCAATTCTAATATGGAACCCAAGCTTAAGCCATCTGTATATTTCCCAGAGAGTTATTGACCTATCTGGGTCCCATCTACATTCCAGAAGGGAAGAGTTTTTTAGATGGAAATGAAAGTATATGGTCCTGACTGCTCCAGATGGACAGTTGGACAATCACTTCACTAAGAGTAGTAGTAACAGGACCCTTGACAACTTATTGAACCACTGAATTAACCAACCCCAAAGGCTACCCTGGAGTCTTGGTGTCACTCTGTGGGTTAATGAGCCATACTGCAAAACCATTTGAACTAAAAGATCAGCAGTTCAAGCTCATCAGCTATGGGTCAGAACCGACTTGATAGTACTTAACAACAAACAACAACAAAGGCTACCCTGCCTATGGATTTCGTATTATTTGAGATAATCAGTTTCCTTATTGTTTTCGAAAACAGATTTTTTTTTTTTTTTAATTTAAATTACTGGCAGCCAAAAGTATCCAAAATGACTCAAGGATGTTTGGCCATAATCATGGGAGCTGCATTCAGAAGACTGGGTGAGTCACACTATTGTTCTGGAAAAGGCAAGAAGTGAGACCCTTTGTGTTTCTAGATTTGAAAATGAAATGAAAATGAAAACCTACCAGTTAATGGAGTCCTGGTGTGGTGTTGTAGCCCTGGATTGCTAACTGCAAGGTTCGAACCTACCAGTCACTCCTCGGAAACCCTATACAGGGTCACTGAGTTGGAAATGACACAACAGCACTTAACAACAACAGCAACAACATTGCTAGTGCTAATACCCAAGAACATAAGGGGCAGTGGGTAGGGTAGGTTTGCATGAGGCAGACCCAGAGAGCACATTCACAGAGGCCTGGACTGCCTGAAAACAGAATGAGTATGAGTTTGAAAGACAGAAACCCTAAGAGTCTTGATATCCCCTTGGAGTCAGCTGTGATTGATGCACTCCCTGGGAGATTTCTGTTGACCACTGTGGGATCTGCACCTGACACAGACTTAGTTGACCCGTTGGAAAAGATAGGTTGTCAACAGCGACACTATGTGGCTGAGAGATGCAATGACCGTGGACAAATGAAACTCCATGTCTTCCCTTCAGGTGTGTGGAAGTTGAATTGTCTTCTAAGGCTTTCAAAAATCACTTGAACCCCTATGAATTCTTTAAAATGGTGGGTATGGATTCTAGTACATTCTGAATTTATTAATATGAAAATAGAGGATTGAGCTTATTTTCTTTTGTGGGGAAAACAAAAAAGCAGTATTCATATTTGTACCTGGTAGAGCTGTTTTTCACCTGAATATCAGGGTGCAAGAAAATTAGGCTTACATGTGCTAAAACAAAAATATTTCCATTGAAAACCTCTTTTGAAAGCCTATCAATAATTTCCCTATCACTTTTTAAATCAAATCCCAGCGTGCATCACAAAACTTTGCCTCCCGTGGCCTCTATCTCCTTTCTGTAGATGTGTCCCACTCCTCAGAAAACCCTTTTGAGTTCCATAATATTTGTCAGTCCATTTTTGGGAATAAGCCTTTTGGTGTTTAAGGAGGGGATGTGTGAGCAGTGCTGAAGGGGCCCAAGCTTATTTAAAAAAGAAAAGAAAAGGCTTCTTGAGCACTTGTGAGCTACACAAGGAATTTTCTCTAAATACTTCGCCTCCCTGTATTGCTAAAACAGCAAATATACAAACAAAACCCCCACTGACATCTAGTCATTGTTGTTGTTATATGCCGTCAATTCAGTTCTGACCTACAGCGACCCTGTATAGGGTTTCCAAGGAGCGACTGGTGAGCTTGAACCACCAACCTTGTAGTTCAAACGACTTTGCAGTCTGGCGCATTAACCCACAGCGTCACACCAGGACTTTAAAAGGACTTCTGGTGCGGCGCTGTAGGATCATCACTGGATTGCAAACCACAAGGTCAGTAGTTCAAATCCACCAGCTACTTCTCGGAAACCCTATACAGGATCATTATGAGTTGGAACTGACTTGATGGCACTTAACAACAAGGACAAAGTTGAACTGCTTCATAGGATGTAAATGTTTACGCGAAAGTCACCCCACCCCACCATGAGGCACCTTTCCTGTAATCGCTGGGAATCTCTTATTCATTGTTCAGAGTCATTCTTCTTAAGCACCCTTTAGGCTTTTGCATTTCAACCCTAACTGCACACTAGAATCACCCAGGGAGCTATACAAACTGTTGACACCTGGGTTCTACCCTCAGCAATTTTGATTTGTTTTTTGGTCCTGGGTCTAGGAAAATTTCTGTAACCTTTATAAGTAACCCTCTTACTTTTCTGTGCCTATCAAATTGTACCTTAATTTCCTCATGTATGCCTATCGCCATAACTAGACATTGAATATCTCCAGTAAACCATCTCTGTATTTCAGGGAACGTGCTGGGGATTTGGAAAATACTGAATGGAATGGTGAAATGTCATCAACAAATGTATTTACTGGAGGCCACGCTTAGGCAGATTCGGAAAAGAAAACAGGCTTACTGGTCTTCCCAGGAAGAAACTTACTTTATCAGCTCCCTCACAAGGCTATGTCCGATGTCATTCTGGTAGCATAGTGGTTATGAAGCGGGCTGTGAACCTCAAGGTTAGCAGTTCGAAACTACCAGCTGCTCCGCGGGAGAAAGATGAGGCTTTCAGCCTTGGATACCCCTGTACAGGGTCGCTATGGGTCGGAACCGACTCCACGGCACATTTAACAACAACAACAACGTATGTGACAGCGGTGGTGGTAGTTATGTGTTGTTGCCGAGTCCCTATCAGTATAGGGACCCTGTGCAGGGTTTCTGAGGTTGTAAATCTTTCTTGTTGTTAGGCGCTATCGAGTTGGTACCGAACCATAGCAACCTTAGGCACAGCAGAACGAAACACTGCCCTATCCTGGGCCAACCTCACTACTGTTGCCACGTTTGAGTCCAGCGATGCAGCCACTTGGCCAATCCATCTCGTTGGGGTCTTCCTCTTTTTCTCTGACCCTCCACCTTACCAAACATGATATCCTTCTCCAGCGACTGGTCCCTCCTAACAGTATGTCTGAAATATGAGACACGAAGTTTGGCCATCTTGGCCTCCAAGGAGCACTCTGGCTGCACTTCTTCCAAAACACATCTATTGGTTCTTTTGGCAGCCCATGGGACTTTCAATAATCTCCTCCAACACCATACTCAAAAGCATCAATTCTTCTACGGTCTTCCTTATTCACTGTCCAGCTTTCGCATGCATATGAGGTTACTGAAAATACCATGGCGTGGGTCAGAAAGCCTCATCTTTCTTCCGCAGAACAGCTGGCAGTTTCTGTTACCTTCAGGTTAGCAGCACGATTGGTACGTGACAGCGCCTGCGAATTCAGAGTGTGTTGAGAGGGCGCACGTACGTTTGGCAAGCATTGTCCACTCAAGGCTTCGATAGTGGTAGGCCCCGCCCCTACAAGCGGAGCCAATCAGAGGGCGCAAGGTGGGCCCAGCCTCTTATGAGGCCCGAGAATATCGCTTGGCCTGCGAAGACCGGCCTGGGCCGGCGCCTCCTCGCGCTCAGGTTCGATTAGCTAGCCTCCGGGGCGGTGGTAACGGTCGCGGAGGCGGGGCCAGAGGCTGGGCGGACTGCTGATGGGAGGAGGAGGCTAAGGAAGGTGAGTGTCGTTCAGGGTTCGCGGACTACTTACGGAATTGGCCTCACCTGGACCTTGAGATTAGTCAGAGTGGCTCTTATCCTTCCCCCGCCCCCTCCACCCCTCCACCCCCCCTTGAGGAACCGCTTGGGATGAGTTCGCACAAATTAATCTGTATTTAAGAATAGCAGTGACCTGGTTCGAATCTAGGCTCCGCCGTCTTTTGTGCTCTTTGGTTTCTTAACATCTCGGCGTCTCAGTTTCTTCTTTTGTATAATGAAGCTGGTAATTCTTGCCTTAACGTGTTGGTTGTGAGAGTTGAAAGAGGCAGCAAATATAAAAGTTAGAACATTTTAGAGGTGTAATTTCTTGTTCGCTCCAGTTTTTCCATGTTAGAGGAGACTGAGAAGGTTGCTAGGCTAGTAAAAAGCCAAAGGGGTCTGGGGGGCGGTACGTGGAGGGGGAAGGTGAGTATCCCATTCTCGGATTTATTAGACTCATTCCAGATTCGGGGAGGAGAGGTGAGGCTCTGACTTTGTGCCAGATCTAATTTGATCTAATCTTTGTGCCAGATCTAATTCTACCAACGAGGTAGAAATGTCTGAAGGCCAAGAGACCCGGAACATAGAAACCGATCTAAAAGGGTTTCTACTGCCACTTTTTTTTCTAACCATTGTTGTTAAGTGCCGTCTAGTCGGTTCCGACCCATAGCGACCCTGTAACAGGGTTTCTGAGGCTGTAAATCTTTATGGGAGCAGAAAGCCTCATCTTTCGCCCGCGGAGTGGCTGGTAATTTCGAACTGTTGACCTTAAGGTTCGCAGTCCCGATTCGTAACCGCTATGCCAACAGATACAGTGCTGACACTGCTCTTACCGTGTTCACGCATTCAGTCCTCTGCATAATTTTTATATTGTTTCTCTTTCGATATTGCCTAGTAGACCGGGGCCTTTCTCCCTCTTCTTTTCAGAAAGACGGGGCTGACATAATAAGGACCTCGCTGCTGGTGGTGGTGATGTGTCGAGTAGTCGGTTCCGACTCATAGCGACCCTGTACAGGTATTCCGAGGCTGTGAATCTTTATGGGAGCAGAAAGTCTCGTCTTTCTCCCACAGAACAGCTGGTAGTTTCAAACCATTGACCATAAGGTTAGCAGTCTGACTCATAACCACTACACTTACTAGAGCTCCTTGATCTGACCCGTCTGGAGCTGAATGATTTGGCTGTGGCAATATCCATCATTTCCTTATTTGTTGTAAATTCAGTTCTCCCTTGGGAACATTAAACAGCAAGTTGGCATGTAGTCGGAAGAGACTTTGCCTGTAATGGAGAATTGAAAATTAGAAGCATTACATGTTCCATTTTCTTAGAGCAATGTGAAATATCTAGCTACTCTCCGACTTTGGGTTGCTTGTGAAAGAACAGTTCATGGCTATTATTTTTTATTTCTAGTACAGTTAATAGGAGCTCTGGTAGCACAGTGGTTACGATTCCGGCTGTGAACCTCATAGTCGGCAGTTCAAAACTACCAGATGTTCCACGGGAGAAAAGATGAGGCTTTCTGCTCCTGTAAAGATTTACAGCCTCGGAAACCTTGTACAGGGTCGCTATGAGTTGGAACCAACTCCATGGCACATAACAACAACAAAAGTACAGTTAATAGCCATTCTTTCCAAGTGATCCACAAAATGGGGGAAAATAATTCAATTTTAATATGTGGTGAATGTTAAATAGGCTATAAACTTAGAAAAGTCAATTTGACCAAAGGACCCATGGGAAACCTGGACAGTGCTATAAGATACAGTTCTCTTCTACTTCTCTGAACATGGCTTTCTATACTCTGAACATGGCTTTCTATACTATACACAAACCAACTTTTATCCTACCCACACACCACCACCACCCTCAAACCTCCTAGTGCCCTCCTTTTTTATTCCTACAAGTCATAACTTTATGTAATGCTGCAAAAACTATGACTTATGCGAATCTATCGTCTTGGCGTCTTGGTTGTAGGAAGCTTTTGGTCTCTTCTTGTTACTTTCAGAGTTCCAGATGTCTTGTTAAGAGTCCAGTGCATAAGAATGAATTAATTCTTGGCTTAACACATTCATTAGAGGGTTTGGTCACAAATGGAAATGAGATCATTTTACCACTGTTCTTGCCTTTTGTGTTCAGTGGTAGTTATCTGAGAGTACTTCATTTTTAGTACATTTGCAAAGGAGTAGATACTAGTTTGACTCCAAAGTCAGAAAGCTGATCTTTAACCATCAATGATAGGTTTGGATCCCAAGCTAAATGCTTCCAACAAATTGGGAGAGGAGTGAATGAAAAAGCGAAAATACAGTGGTGAATTCACTGGGCTGCAAAGTCAGTTTGAACTGCAAGGTTGGTGATTCAAGCTTACCAACCGCTCCTTGGAAACCCTATACAGGGTCGCTATGGGTCAGAACCTACTTGACAGCACTTAACAACAAATGAGCCTTGAAGGCCATCAGCAGTTAGTTCTGTTGTACCAACTTTAGATCAGTGGTTATCAGTACCACAGATGTCTACTCTGGGACTAGCACAACCAGGAAGTTGAACATTACAAGATTTTGGTGTCTATGTCTTTTTGA
Source organism: Chrysochloris asiatica (assembly GCF_000296735.1). Taxonomy (NCBI): domain Eukaryota; kingdom Metazoa; phylum Chordata; class Mammalia; order Afrosoricida; family Chrysochloridae; genus Chrysochloris; species Chrysochloris asiatica. The sequence continues at coordinate 16,193,423 of NW_006408546.1, read as the reverse complement.
AACCTAGATGAAGATCAACTTTTGGACCTGAGACTCACTGGGTTATCATTTCATCCAGATCAGCTTGAATGAGCAGGGGAAAAGTACAAAAGGAATCTGCTCTGAGGTATGTCTGATGTGACAGATGAGTGTACATGTTTGCTGTTGTTAAGTGCTGTCCAGTAGTTTCAAACTCAGCAACCCTGTATAGGATTTCTGAGGAGTGGCTGGTGGGTTTGAACCAACAAACTTGCAGTTCAAACTGACCTTACGGTTCCGTGCTTATCCTACAGCAGCACACCAGGGCTTCCTTACATATTAGGAAGCTATAATCATAGAAAGGATCTAATAGTTATTGAATAATCTCTTAGGTATGTTGCATGTCCTTTTGACATCATGATAATCCAACAGGTATTTTAAACCAGTTTAAAGAAACTGAAGCACAAAGAGGTAATAACTACTAAGATAACCTCCATAGCTGGTCATCAACTCTAATCAGCACTTTTGTCCTGCTCTGAGCCAGGCACCACTCTGTGTTCTCTCCTAATCTTCACCATAACCCTATGAGCTAGCTACTTCTATCATCCTCATTTTATGATGAGGAAATTGAGGCAAAGAACAGACGTGAACACACCTGGCTATGTGGCAGAGTCTGCAGTTTGAATAATTTGAAGCCAGGCAATCTGACTACAGAACTACACAGCTTTCTTTTTGTTAGTAGTTCTCTGATATTTAAAAGATTGTATTTTTAAAAATATTTTTATTGTACGATGAGATTTTTTAAAAAAAAAATATGAAATGAAGTAACACATATAAAATGTATATCTTAATGAATTGTTAAAAAGTGATACTACTCCAGTCAGGATAGAGAATTTTGATTGTGGCAAGAAATAGATGCTAGCCACCCCAGTGCCCTTTCATTGCCCCATCTCAATCACAATTCCTTCCCTGCTCCTATTAGTAGCCATTCTTTTGAAATTTATAATAATTATTTCCTTGTGTTTTTTTTTAAAGGAGCCCTAGTAGCGCAGTAAGAAGCTCTGGTAGTGTAGTGGTTATGAATCGGGCTGCTAATCTCACATTCCCAGTTGTTACATGGGAGAAATATGAGGCTTTCTGCTCCCGAAAAGATTTACAACCTCAGAAACCCTGCACAGGGTCACTAATAGTTGGAACCAACTCCATGGCACATAACAACAACAACAGTAGCACAGTGGGTTAAGTGTTTGGCTTCTAACCACAAGGTTGGTGGTTCAAATCCACTAACTGCTCTGTGGGAAAAAGATGAGGTCAGCTTCTGTAAGTCTTGGAAACCCTAAGGAGTTTTACTCTGTCCTGTAGTGACACAGTGAGTTGGAATCGACGTGATAGCAGTAGATTTGATTTTGGATTTTTGCATTCAAGAAAAATAGTTTCATCACAAATTATATTCCTAATGTCTTGCTCATTAAAAAAAAAAAAAGTTTTCTTTTTTTCAAACTCTTTTCTCCATTATTTTCTTTTCCTTACAATTTATTTGATCATACAAAGGGCCATTTGACAAAGGGACATATTTCCTACAATTTGGATTTTGCTGATGGCTAGTTCACACACAGTTCCAGATATTCCTCTGCCTTTGTAGTTCTTGCCAGTTGATAGTTGGATGTGACTCAACTTCAGTTCCTTTGACAATTCTCTAGGTGGTGTTTGGAAAGACCATGACCATCAAGGTGATTCTGACTCAGCGGACCCCATGTGACAAGAGTAGAAGAAGCAATTTTGAAGATAGTAGTATTTTTGTGGGTTTTTAAAAAATATTTTTATTGTGAATTGAGTGACAGTTTACAGATCAGATCATCAATTTTACATTCAACGTTTCATTACAGTGATTATAATCCCCTCCATGTAACATCCATTAACAATATTTCTCTGTTCATTTTAGCTCTTTTTTTTAAACACTCAGGCATATATAATAATTTGGACCTGAGACTCACTGGGTTATCATTTCATCCAGATCAGCCAAAGGGCACATTCTGCAAGTCTGCCTCCTAGCTGCCAGCTCTCAGTCCCTCTCTTCCCATGAATCTAGAGTCCTCTCTCCATGTCCCCAACTCTGCCTCCATCTCTGGTGTCGCTGCTTCTCTGGATATGGTCTCACATTCCATTTGTGCTCTTATTCCGTGATGGTCCTAGGGTCCTTTGTTTCTGGACTCTAAGATTAACTACTCCCCCATTTTTGTTACAAAACTTCTAGCTTTACAATTGTGATAGTCTCAGTTAGCCATGATAACAATTACTCACTATTGAATCATAAGAATCTTATCCCCATCTCTTTTTACCAGACCATGTAAACAAGATGAAAACTATTCAGTGGGGGCTCTCAAAGATAGCAGTTGATTAGCTTCAGGTGCTTTTAGGTTGACTGGTCTAAGCAAATAATTTTTCTGTGTGTGTGTAAACCCCAGAATATTTTACTTCAAGGGGAGAATATTGGAGTCCTGGTGTGGTACTGAGGGTTAATATACTGAACTGCAAAGTCAGCTTGAACTGCAAGGTTGGTGGTTCAGGCTCTCTAGTCGCTGTGGCATGTGGCGCTGTAGGTTAATGTACTGGACCACAAAGTCGGTTGAAAGCATGCTTACCAGCTGCTCCTTGGAAACCCTATACAGGGTCTCTATGAGTTAGTTTCAACTTGGCAGTACTTAATAACAACAACAGTTAGCTATAGAGGAAGTAATAACAGTTTTGACTAAATTGTCTTACATGGATAAGGCATTCGTTTAAATATAACATTCCGTAACTATTATATATATTTTAAAAACTTCAGGCCATTCAAACTATTTTGTTGCCAACTTTGACTGCTTTTGATTCTACATAAGAAACTATGTCTCCGGTAGCCTCGAAAGTCCAGGAGTCCAGTGAGTCATCAGACAGATTTATGACCGAAAAACAGGTAAATCTGAAATAAACCAGTTATTTTCAAAGTGTATACCACAGAATACAAGTTCTTCAGAATGTGAAAAATCTTAACTTTAAAATAATTTTCCAGTAAAAGATTTTGGAAAATGCTGACTATTAAATGCTTTTGTTGCTCAGACTTCATGGTACTGTTTCCAAAAGGAAAATGCAGTATGTGGTACACAAATGGTTAAGTGCTTGGCAGCTAATGCAAAGACTGGAGGTTCAGATCTAGGGAGAGAGAGCTGGCAATCTTGGTGGCAATGTTGGTAAAGATTATAGGCAAGAAAATCCTGTGGGGCAATTCTGCTCTGTCACATAGGATTGCCATGAGTCGAAATTGACTTGACAGCACATAACATTTCCTGCTTCTTTGACAAGGGCCTGATGAGCATGTCATTGGATTAGTGTTCTGTAGCACATATCATTCCCGGCTGTTTTCAGAATTAGCAATTATATTTTTTCCTCTTAACAGACAAGGAGTATCAAGGAACATTATGTGTTATTTGATCATTCAGAATCTGGGACCTTATTGTTTCAGAGAATTTGTTTTTATGAGTCACGGTGAACATGCCAAGTTTTGGCTCTAAAAGTAGACTTCAGTAATAATTTTAGTTCTGTGTGCCATCATATAGTTAAATTTTGTGATTAGGAGATCTAAAATATAGTAAAGGGAAAAGGTTTTAGGGAGGAAAGAGAAGTATAGAAAGAATAAAAGAAAAGGAAAAAGTCAACAGTCAAAAAGAAACATATATTTGGTACTGTAAATCATGGTGCTATCTAAGAATTATTAAGCCTATTTATTCTTTTTTTGTGTGTTGATAGATTTTCTTAATGTCTGAGGGGCATTTGGATATAGAGATTAACACTTTTATTTGTGTTTGTACTCTGTGTAAATTATTAATCTTTGAACTTTTACAAGATTTACATTCTGTTTAGTAATACCACTAATAAAAGACTAATTATAATTGTACAAATTACAGTTTTTCTAAGCATTTATATATTGATTGAAGTAAATTTTTAATACCTTAAAAAAGCAAGTAAAGCACCTCACATTGTGAATTCAAAATGAATGCTTGTATTTTTATTAAGAACTGATATAAAACTATTAGTACCTTGTATTTCAATTTATTTTTAATAATTTCTGTTCCTATTCATACCTTTATTTTCTATTCTTATTCCTTTCTTACTGTTTCTTATTTCATTCTCATTGTTAGGTTTTTATTCATTTAATCTACAGAGTTAGGGTTCCTTTCTCAGGTTTCAATGTAAATACATGTTTAGAATTAGGGATATGAGACTTGAAAGTGTCTTCCGAATTCGTTACTCTGATGAACAAGCCTCTTTTTATAATTAGACCTTGTTCATTGTATAGGAACTCTCTAAATTAATTGGCTATGACTAGACAGATTTTTGTGTGTATGTGTGATACTAGTCGTTATTAAAGTGACAGTTGTTTCTGAGTGACCGACCTTTTGTTTACTATATACAGCTGTTTCTTCTAAGCGAGGTCTGCTTTGACTCCATTCCATTAAATAGACTTTAAGTCTATTTGGGTCACTGAAATTACAAGAGTGTTTTGTTTTAACTTATCCATTAAGATTTGCAATATAAACATTCTGGGGTGGTATGAGTATAATGCAGTGATTTGTGCTTAATTGTTCATTTTGTTAGACTGCTTTTGAGTCTATGTAAAATTTAATCAGTATATATACATTAAAAGTTTTATATTTTAAGAATACTATTTGGAGAAAAGTTTTAATGTTGAAAACAAAGGAAATTAATATACAAGCAAGCATTTCTTCACTGTATATCTTCCCTTTTCACTCTCCTTGTGAATGTAGCAAGAAGCAGCAGAATGGGAAAGCATAAATGTGCTGTTGATGACTCATGGGTTAAAACCTTTGTCCTTAGTAACGAGAACTGAACTAAAAGGTAATCAGATCCTATTTTTGATTCTTACAGTTTATCTTTTTATTTTTTCAAAAATGTTATCTTACCTTTGCTTTTCACTATCTGTATTACATGTAAAAATATAATTGTAGATCTTATCATTTTTGACAAACAATCATCACAAAGGATGAGAGAGAATTTTAAAACGTTGGTAGAAGACACAGCACGGCAACAGAACATGATACAGGAGCTCATAGAAACGAATCAGCAGCTTAAGTAAGAAAATGGAAACAGTCTCTTTTGAATTGTTTATTGCAAATGGTATGCATTCTAAAAATAACTAAACATTAAATTAAAAAAATATAGTAGTATTTATCTTTTGATAGTATTCAGATCTTTTCAGTGATACCCTATGACTTTTGTTGTAAGTTATTTTAAGAACCTAGCAAAATTTTAGAAAGTAAATATGCTGTTAGATTTGATTTGTTTGATTTGATTGATTTTTATGACTAAGGGAAGAAATTATATGTCAATTAATTAGAAGTGAACTTCAGATGGAACAAAGGCGAGCAGCAGATCAGGAACAACGAGCTAATGACTTGGAACAAATTTTGGAGAGTGTGAAATCCAAAATCGGTGAATTGGAAGATGAATCCCTAAATAGGGTTTGCCAGCAGCAGAGTAGAATAAAAGATCTTCAAAAGGAGCACACAGCTTTACAGGTACTAAGTTATATATTTTCCTGGTGGTGTTAAGTGACGTCAAGTCGGTTCTGACTCATAGCAACCCTGTATAGGGTTTCCGAGCCTGTAAATCTTTATGGGAGCAGAAAGACTCATCTTTCTCCCACAGAACAGCTGGTAGTTTCGAACTGCTTACCTTGAGGTTAGCACTATGCTACCAACTCCTCATAAGCACTACGCTACCAATGCTCCTTATATATTCTCCTAGATAATGATTCATAATATTAAAGCAGTTAATCAAGGCTACTGGTGACTTCCATGTTGCCGAATTCAATGGTTTTTATCTTACTTGGGAGTTCCTGGGTGGCACAAACATTTAACATACACAGTTGCTAACCAAAATGGTTGGAGGTTTGAGTTCAGCCAGAAGTGACTTGGAAGAAAGACCTAGCATTCTACTACTGAAAAAAATTTTCCATGGAACCATCCTACAGAGCAAAGTTGTTTGTACTGTGATACATACGGGAGACAGAATCAAATATAAAAACTTTTGTTTTTTAATTCTTGTAGTTACTGAAAGAATATGTTAGAATCACCCATTGTGACTCTGAATTCCTCTATTTCTACTTATTTTTCTGTCAGTTTTTGCCATATATATACGTTTGAGACTATGTTAGATGGTATGTATAAATTTTAAATTATTCTGTTGCCTGTTGATTGGTACCTTGTTATCATTAGGAGTTGTTTCTTCTGTCTCTAGTAATGCTTTTCACTTTCACCTTTTACTCTATTATCAGTATATATGCTTTCTCTATGTTAGGCTGTTTGCATAGTATATACTTTCCCATCTTCTTTTTACTTTTTAACTACGTTATTTTAATTTTTAAATTTTTCATTGTGAAAAAACATCCACCAATTCAATATTTTTTACATATCTAATTCAGTGACATTGAGTACTTTCTCCTTGTGGAACAAACTTTATTGCTATCTTCTTCCAGATTATTCCACCACTATTAAAATAAACTCAGTGTCCACTAAGGAAAACTCCCATTCTCTCCCTTCTTTTACTCTTGGTAATAATCTTTATTTCTTTATATATTGCCTGTTTCATATAGGAACAATCATACAATATTTGTGCTTGTGTGACTTGACTGATTTCACTCAACATAATATTTTCAAGGTTCATCCATGTTGTGGCAAGTATCAGGGCTTCATTTCTCTTTATGGCTGAGTAATATTATATGAAGAAAACGTGGCATCAAGATTAGAGGAAGACTCATTGACAACCTGCGATATGCAGATGATATAACCTTGCTTGCTGAAAGTGAAGAGGACTTAAAATACTACTGATGAAGATCAGAGACCACAACCTTTGGTATGGGTTGCATCTCAATGTAAAGCAAACAAAAATCCTCACCACTGAACAAAAAACAACATCCATATAAATGGACAAAAGATTGAAGTTTTCAAAAGACTCAACTGTGATCGGATCAACCATCAACACTCATGGAAGCAGCAGTCAAGAAATCAAATGATGTATTGCATTAGACACAGTCAAGAAATCAAATGATGTATTGCATTAGACAATTCTACTGCACTAGACCTCTTTAAAGTGTTCAAGAGCAAAGATGTCACTTTGAGGACTAAGGTGTGCCAGACCCAAGCCAGGGTATTTTCAATAACTTCATATGCATGCAAAAGTTGGATAGTGAATAAGGAAGACCATAGAAGAGTTGATGCATTTGAATTACGGCATTTTGCCACGTACTGCCAAAAGAACAAACAGATCCATGTTGGAAGAAGTGCAACCAGATTGCTCCTTGGAAGCCTGGATGGCCAGACTTTGTCTCTCATACTTCAGACATACTATCAGGAAACACTAGTCACTGAAGAAGGATATCATGTTTGGTAAGGTGGAGGATCAGAGAAAAAAGAGGAAGACCCCCAACGAGATGTATTGGCCAAGTGGCAGCATCAATGGGCTCAAGCATGGCAATAACTGTGAGGTTGGCCCAAGACCGGGCAATGTTTTGTTCTGTTGTACATAGGGTCATTATGATTTGGTACCGACTCTATGACACTTAACAACAACAACAACAATAGCTTTCTTGTGGATTTTTTTTTGGGGGGGTGGGGTTCCTGTCTATAGTATTAAGTCAACTGTGAAAAAGGATTGTTTTTCTTCCTCCTTCCTGTTTGACAATTTGGATACCTTGCTGTTTCGTTTTGTTTTTCTTGTCTAGTTGATCTGATTAGACGTCCAGAACAATATTGAATGGCAGTGGTGAGAGTGGGCATCCCTGTTTTGTTCCTGATCTTAATGAGAACTCTTAGTCTTTCTTTACTGAGTGTGAGATTAGCTGTGGGTTTTTATGAATTTTTAGGAATTTCTCTTCTATTTCTGTGTTGTTGAATATTTCCTTTTCTTTTTCTTTTTAATCCTAAAAGGGTGTTGAATCATACATTCTTTTCCTTTGTAACATTGAAATGATGTATTGCTTTGATTTTCTAAAGTTGAACTGCTCTGGTATTCTTGGGATAAATGCCACTTGCTTATGGTGTATAACCCTCTTAATTTGTTTTTAGATTCCATTCTCTAGTATTTTCTTGAAGATTTTTGCATTTATATTCATCAGGGATATTAGTATTATTTTTTTCTTTTTTGCCTAGCTTTGATATCAACCTTAAGTAATATTAAAAACATTCCTCTACACATATTTGGTAGACTTCTCCAATGAAACCATCTGCCCAGGACATTTGTCAGGAGGTTTTTGATAACTCGTTAAATCACTTGCTATGGGTCTATTGAGATTGTTTCAAGGAATTTGCCCATTTCTTCTATTTTGTTGGTATATAGAACTGTTCATAGTGTTTCTTACAACCATTTTTCTTTTTATAGGGTGGTTGTAATGTTCTAGTTTCACTTCTAATTTTAGATTTTTGCAACTTCTCTTTCTTTTTGCTTTGTCAAGCTAGCCAAAGTTTTGTCCATTTTATTGATCTTTCAAAGAACCACCTTCTGGTTTCACTGATATTTCTGTGTTGTTTTTCTGTTTTTTATTTATTTCTGCTTTGATCTTTGTTATTTCCTTTCTTCTGGTAGCGTTGGGCGTAGTTTGCTCTTCTTTGTCTTGTTCCTCAAGTTGTAGAGTTAGGGTATTGGTTTGAGATACTTCTTCTTTTTTAAAAAAATGTATTCGTTTGTTGTTATGAATTTTGCTCTGCCTACTGCCTTCACTGCATCACTCAGATTTTAGTATGTTGTATTTTCATTCTCTTTCAACTACTTATTTTTTCTTAATTTCATTTTTTACTCATTAATCATTTAGTAGTGTGTTGTTTAGCTTCCACATGTGATGCTGTAGGATAAGCACTGGACTGCTAACCAAGGTCGACAGTTCAACCCCAGCAGTCTCTCCTCGGAAGAAGGATGAGCTTTCTGCTCCTGTAAAGATTTACAGCCACAGTAGCCCTCTGTGTGGTGGAATTGGCTCGATGGAAGTGGGTTTGGGCTTTTGGGTTTTCTACTTTCATTCCTTGAGATTATAAGAGAGATTTCCTATGGTTAGTCTTTCTAAACGTGAGACTTCCTTTCTGTATTAAGATATGACGTATCCTGGAGAACGATGCATGTGTATTAGAGAAGAATGTATATTGTGCTGTTGTTGGGTGTTATATATATGAGTGCTACAAAATTATAGCAATGTTTATTAAACAAAAATATTAAAAATGTGAAGCTTTTGGTTCTTAACATATCCCCTAGATAGGTCTACACACTTCTGAACGTAGTGTTTCCGTCTGTCTAACCCTTCCCCGAGATTTATTCGCTGTTTGATTTATTTTACACCACATCAGAATGACAGTTTTAGCATCCTTTTGGACTCAAATCATCTGCCTTTCAAATACTCTGAGTTTGGGGAACAAATAGAAGTTTGAGGGGGCAAGAACAGGGCTAGAGGGTAGATTGGGTAAGATTCCCCAATGCAGTTCTTGTAGGACAGCCTTTGCTACCCTTGAAGAATGAGCAGATGCATTATCATGATGGAAAAATATTCCTTGGCTCAACTTTCCTGGCCTTTTTCGCCCAAATGTAGTTTTCCGTTTTCTTAAAACCTCTTCATAATAAGCCTCCATGATCATTCTATGTCCTTCAAGAAAATTGATCATGATCAAGATAACTCCTTTGGAATCCCAAAAAATAGTTGCCATAACCTTGTGAGCTGACCTTTCTGCCTTGAAATGAATAGGCTTAGTAGTAGATCACCTTGGAAGCAGCTGTTTTCATTGTACCTTTTTTTTTTTTTTTTTTCCCCAAGTCTAGATTTCCATCTGGTATTTAAGCATTTCCTCATATTATTTGAATATTTTTTCAATATAAATTTTTAAATTTTTCATATTTTCTAGTGTGAATATAATGTGATTTAAACAATCCCTTTGATGATAACTAACAACAACAATAAAATAATCCCTTATTATTAGACATCTGCTTTTTTCCTGCTGTGAAAAAATATTGTTATATACCTATTCATTAATGCAACAAATATTAATTGAATGCCTTCTAGTTACTAATGTTGTATAAGCACTAGGTGTACAGTGTTGAGCAAAGGAAGACCCTTGGTTTCTCCACTCATGCTAGGTAAAGTCTAGTAGGAGAGAAAGATGATTAAATAAAAGATAGTTTTTAAAATGCCATGAAAGAAAGGTATGTGATACTTCAAGAGCTCTATAATAGAGGCTATAGCTTAATTAAGTACATTTCCCTAAGGAAGTGGCAAGTAGTAGTTGCTTAGGTAGAGAGAGAGAAGGATAGAGGATTCTAGGCCAAGGCAACAGCACTTGTAAGGGTAGATACCAAAAAGCAGTTGGTTTGAAGTGCAGAAATATCTGGATGAATCTAGGTATTATCTGAGTATAATGACAGTTGAAGCTATTGACATAGCTGAGAATACAGATTAAGGATAAAGTTTCTAAGGAACGCTAGCATTTTATGGGTGGAGAGAGAATAAGCTTGCAAAGAATACCTAGATATATTTGTAGAAGCCAGAGAATAAGGGGAAACCAGACAAAAAAGGAATCCTGGGGTGGTACTGTAGGATAAGCACTGAACCACAAGATTGGTTTGAACTGCAAGGTCAGTGGTTCAAACTTAACAGCTGCTCCTTGGAAACCCTGTACAGGGTAGCTATGAGTCAAAACTGGCTCGAAGGCAATTAACAAGGACAAGAGAAGAAAAGGGAAGAGTGTTTAAGATTTATATTCATTCCTTTATATAAATATTGGTGTGGTGGTGTTTGTTCTTAAGTTCTTGTTTGAGTCAATTCCGACTTAGAGTGACCCTGTATAGGGTTTCCAAGGAATGGCTGGTGGGTTTGAACCACCAACCTTGCGGCTGACAGTCCAGTGCTTACCAGGAATTGCCATACCAGGGCTTCACATCTTGGTGTACATACTGATTATTTCTTGATAGCTTCCTGGTTGTGGACTTATACTATAAGTTTGTAGGCTTCCACATTGCAGGAATGCCTAAATTGACTGTATCATCAGTGATTCTGAATTATCATTGATAATTTGAAAATCTTAATTTTAATTCCAGGTTCTTTATAACGTGTAATACTGATCCCTTCTTGATTGTTTATAGAGATATTGAGTTCCTTTATTGATTATGGAGTCCCTGGGTGTTAAAAATGGTTGAGGAATCCACCCAGAGGGACCTCAGAAGAAAGGCCTGATGAGCTAATGTGTGTGTGTGTGAAAAATCACCATTGAAAACCTTCTGGAGCACAGTTCTGCTCTGACACACAAAGTTGTCATAAGTTAGAGTGAACTCTATGGGAACTGGTTTGCTGATTATCACACCCTGAATGCTTGCAATTACAAACTACATGTTCCCCATTTTATACCTATATGTTTTATGCCTGTTATATTCTTAGAGTGTGTGATGTATTCATGTTTCTGGAGCTTGCACCCAGTACTAAAGTTCTTGAATGAGACAGCTAGGTAGAAGTATACAGTATTGTTAGGACAGTATGTTCTGAATATATATATCATAATTAAAGGTTTAAAATTTCCTTACAGGCAAAATGCCAGCGTTACAAGAGAAAGAGGATGGAGCAGCAAGAAACTATTGCTTCTTTACAAAAGAATATCTGTAGACTAACAAAGGAGGAAGAAGAGCGCATTGTCACTCAAAACAGAGTGTTTGCCTATCTCTGTAAAAGAGTTCCTCATAGTGTCTTGGATAAACAGTAAGTTTCCGAGATAAATTGATAATGTAGCTATATGCATCATGTTTTTGTATTTAACAGATTTCATATTGGAAGTAGTAATAGCTTTTATAAGCTAGAAGAGTCTTTGTCCCCTATTTTCTTTTCTCCCATGTTTTTTACTTGATCAGTTATCTTGAAGGTAATCCATATCCCAGATTTGTCTGTTTACCTCCTCATCCTATCTTTTAATTTATTCTCTCTCCCATGTTTCCTGGAAGTTAGTACATAATTCAAGTTCAACTATTTTTCGCCAAATACTTTGTTGTTGGTACTGTGTACTTCATAACAACAAGAGTGGACGTGTATCTTGCCATAGCTAGTTGACCCACTCTTGGAATGCTAAGGTTGGTCAGGGGTTTAAATGGTAACAGTTTGATCATTCCATTGTAAAAACCCATCATCCTTTCATAATGGTTTTATGTAATGACGATCTTGCAAAACGTTGATTTTCAATTCTGCCAAGCCTTTTTTGGGCTAGAATTTGTAAAAAAAAAAAAAAGTAACTTTTCTTGTCTACTAGGTTCTGTTGAGTTGTCCCATTGGTTTGTTACAGAAAGGTAGAACAAATGCTCCATTCTCCCCATTTTCCTGCTGACTTTTATATATTTTGTTGTTGAGAATATACACAGCAAAACACACCAATTCAACAGTTTCCTCATATACAATTTAGTGACACTGATTACATTCTTCAAATTGTGTAGCCATTATAACCTTCTTTTTCTGAGTTGTTTCTCCCTCATTACATAAACTCCCTGTTCACTAATGTTTCTGTCTAATCTTTTGAATTGTTATTGTCAATGTGGTCCCATATTGATAGTACTTGAGCATAATGCTCAAGGCAGACATTTTTCACTAGTTAAGTGGAACTGTCTTTCAGTTTCAAGATGACTTCAGGGAATATTTTTGGTTTAAAGCTTAAAGATTATTTTAGAGCAATAATTTTAGGGGTTTATCCACACAGAAAGTTTGGAGTCCGTGAGAATATGAAGTTCTGTTCTTCATTTCCCTCCTTTTGATCAGGTTTTTCTGCGGAATCTATGATTGAAATGTTCAGTAATGGTAACTGGAAATCATCCATTTCTTGTGGCCTCATGACAAAGGAGGCAGTTTTCTGTGGAGGCAATTAACTACACACATTCCATATCCACTCCTATTCCTGACTCTCTTCTTTCTGTTGCTCTAGGCAAATAGAAACCGATTGTTGTATCTCGCATGGTCACTTGCAAGCTTTTAAGACCTCATCACTATGCAATAACTAGGAAGTAGAACAGTAACTCTAAACACCTTATTTGACCAATTAACTGGGATGCTCCATGAAACCATGACCCCTTAGCCTCCAAACCAAGAAGCCAAATCCCGTGAGATGTTTGGTTGCACACAGCCTCAATAGCTACTTGTTTCTGTTGCTATAAATATAGCTATTCCATAACTTTTGCCAATTCAACTTTTTACAGGTTATTGACAGTAGTTATTGACAGCAGTTACAGTAATTAGATTTGCATTCCTACCCTTAGTATGATTTTTCCATCATCATTTTGATCTTTAGACATGTTTCGTCTTTTTATGTTAGTGAGGACATACAATCTTCATCCTTTTGTGATTGCTTATTTTGCTCAGTATAATGTCTTCACACATTTCTCCTACTAGCTGAGTAGTATTCCATTGTACTACGTTATATACTATAATTTGTTTTGGAATTCATATACTGATAGGCATTTAGGTTGTTAGCACCTTTGGCTATTGAGAAAAGTGATTCAGTAAACATTGGTGTACAAGTTTCTTTTTGAGTCTCCACTTCCCAGTCTTTTGGAGTATAGCTAGGACTGGAATTGCTGTCATATGCTAATTCTAGTTTTAGTTTTTTGATGAACCACCACACTATTTTCCATAGCAGTTGTACCTTAGCATTCCTAAGACCAATGGATGAATTCTAATTTTCCCACATCCTCTCCAAATAACAAAAAATTTGTTATTTTCTGGGTTTGATTTTATTATCTTAGCCACCTTAGTGTGAGTGAATTAATACTTCTTTATGGTTTAGATTTGCATCTTTTTGGTGGCTAATGATGCTTTAAAATGTCTGCCTTGAGCATTATGATCAAGTACTATCATATGGGACCACACTGACAATAGCAATTCAATACATTTATTGAAAACATATACTACTTGATTAAATGTCTTTAGAGAAATGTCTATTCAAGTTTTTTGCCCATTTTATGATTGTATTATTTGTCTTTTTATTGTCAAAATTTATTTTTCTTATTAGATTCTTATCAAATAAGTGGCTTCTGAAGATATTCTCCCATTAAGTAGCTTATCTTATCACTTTTTTGCTAATATTTGATGAACGAAAGATTTTCATTTTTATGAGGTCCCATTTCTTTTTGTATTTTGCTGTCTGTGCTTTTCTTATTATGTGAGATAATCTAGTGTCGAAAACTAGGCCTGCCTCCTGCTTCTTCTAATTTTGTAGTTTTAGTTTGTACATTTAGGTCCTTAATCCATTTGTAATTCATTTTTGTGTGTGGTGTGAAGTATGGATCCTGTTTATTATTCTACATATGGCAACCCAGTTTTCCCAGTACCATTTATGAAGACTCTTCTTTCCTCATTGAATGGACTCAGCATTCTTGTCAAAATCAGTTGGCTATAGATATGGGCTTATTTCTAGACTCTAGATTCTTTCCTATTGGTCTATGTATATTAGTTTACCAGTGCCAGGCTGTTTTGAATACTTTTGCTATGTGGTATGTTTTAAAATCGGCAAGTGTGAGCCTTCCTACTTTGTTGTTTCAACACGGCTTCGTTGTTGTTAAGTGCCCTGAGTTGGTTCCAACTGACAATGACTCTGTCATACAGTTTCCAAGGAGCAGCTGGTGGGTTTGAACTGCCAACCTTGCAATTAGCAGTCCGTTGCTTATCTTACAATGCCACACCAGGACTCCTGGTTTCATCTAATTTAAACTCCACCATATGGAAGCTTATGTAGGAGTTCGTATCAGTCCAGTAACTGACAATTACTGGTTGGGGAAGAGGTATTTCCACTCTGCACAGATCCCCAAAGAAGTCTTCTTTGTTGATGACAGAATCACCCCATAGTCTGTTGCCTATGGGTGTTTTCTCCATTCAAGATGCCTACTTCCTAGTGCACATCAGCCTCACTCAGCAGTGCTCAGCACTGACTGTAAGGGCAGCAGACAGACCCAAAACATACAGGGAGGTCTCGTTTATGATTTCAGAGATCTGAGCTGTGGGTGCACAGGGAGGCAGGTAGAGTGCTGACTGTGGGATCAGATGGTACAAATAATTCTAAACATTTAAAGCTAATTTAAAATGAGCTTATTACTCAGATGATCCTTAAAAGAGCTCTGGTTCCTTTCAGTGGGAAATGGTATTTATTTCGAGGCCACAGCTCATGTGTTGTGGCTGTTAATTGTTATGTTGTCAATGCTTCTAGGACATTTCTTGACAAGATCTAGGAACTATGTATTTCGGGGGAATAAATCAAGTTACTGTGTTTATTTTCTGTTTGGGTTTTCATAACAGGATTTTAATTTAAAATATTTCATTTTATATTTGTGTCTTTGAAATATTCCTCAAAACAAGAACAATATCATAATTACTTAATTGCTTTATTGTATAATGTATATAAATGTTGTTGTTGTTGTTGTTAGGTGCCATCGAGTCGGCACCGACTGATAGTGACTCTCTGTACAACAGAACGAAACACTGCCTGATCCTGGGCTAACCTCACTATTGTTGCCATGCTTGAGCCCATCGATGTTGCCACTTGGCCAATCCATCTCGTTGGGGGTCTTCCTCTTTTTATCTGACCCTCCACCTTATCAAACATGATATCCTTTTCTCTAGCAATTGGTCCCACCTGACAATATGTCTGAAGTATGAGAGACGAAGTTTGGCCATCCTGGCCTCCAAGGAGCACTCTGGCTGCACTTCCTCCAACACAGATCTATTGTTTTTTTTGTATATAAATAGTTTGAAAATAATACCACTTTAGCTACTAGCAATAAGACTTGGTTGTTGTTGTGTGTGATCCAGTTGGTTCTGACTCATAAGGCTTTAAATTTTTGCGGGAGTGGAAAGCCTCATCTTTTCCCATGAAACAGCTGGTGAGCTCAAACCACTGAACTTGTGGTTTTCAGTCAAGCTTATTGTATAAAATGAAATTAAACTTTTTTAGAGTCCCATTTGACCTTAAATATATTCTACTGTGGATATAGTTGAGGAGTCCTGGTGGTGCTGTTGGATAAGTACTGGACTGTTAATCACAAGGTTGATGATTTAGACCAACTCACCGCTCTGCAGGAGAAAGAGGAGGCTTTATGGGAGCAGACAGCCTCATCTTTCTCCTGTGGTGTAGCTGGTGCATTTGAACTGCTGGCCTTGTGGTTAGCAGCCCAATGTTTAAGCTATTGCGCTGCCTGAGCTCCTCATCTATATTCGCCCCAAAGACCCCAAACCCACTGACATGGAGTCAGTTCCATCTCCTAGTGACCTTGTGCAGGATTTCTGGTGCTGTCAATCTTTTCCAGGAGCCTACAGCCTCATCTTTCTCCTGCAGAGTGTCTGATGGGTGTCAACTGCCTATCTGGTGGTTAGGAGTCCAGTGCTTATCCTACAGTGCCACCAGGGATCCTAAAACTAACTTTAGATTGTTTTAATGGTTGAGAGATAATACATATTTATGTATATAGATATTAGATATTCTTCCTTTTGAAGGAAGAGCAAGGATAAAAAGTATAATTCATAATAAAGTACAAAAATATAGAGATTGATATGAATAAATAAAGAAGCAAAAAAAAAAAAAAAGGAGTAAAGAAGAAAAAAAAAAGACAATTGAAAGTAGGAGCAAGAAGGATATGAGTGATGTGGAGGGAATGGAAAAAAGAAAATACAGTAATTAAGGAAAAAGTTGAAAAAGAAACATTGAGAGAACTTGCCCTGTGTCACATGGAGTTAAACTAATTCAGGTATGAAAGGATCTGTTGTTGTTTGTTGTAAGTACTATTGAGTTTGTGGCTCAAACTGACCTTGCAGTCCAGTGCATTATCTTGGTTAATATTATTCCAAGATATAAGGGAACAGTTCCTTTAAGAATAATGCATGAAATTGTTGTGCTATTTTTGTTTTCTCTTAATTTTTTAAATTCTAAAATTAATGTGCTCATAAAAATTCAAACAATATAGAAGTGTGTATAAAGTAAAATGTTACAGATTTACCTATCCCTGCTAATTCCCAGGTCCCAGAGATAACCGCTCATTAGGAATGCTGTTAGCATTTTGGATGAAACAGGTCTTCATTTTTTAGGGCTGTTGTGTTCTTTTTTTTTTTTTTTTAAGTTTTTATTGTGAATTGAGTAAAAGTTTACAGGGGAGATCATCAGTTTTACATTCAACAAATCATACAACTTGTTTCATTACAATGATTATAATCCCCTCCATGTACCATTAATTAACAGTATTTCTCTCTTCATTTTAGCTCTTTAAAAAAAAAAAAAATTCAGGCATGTATAATAATTTACATCACCACAGGGCACATTCTGCCAGTCTGCCTTCTGGTTACCAGCTCTTAGTCCCTGTCTTCCAATGAATCTAGAGTCATCAGCTGCTCCCTTTCTCCATGTCCCCATCTCTGGTGTCACTGCTTCTCTGGATAAGGTCTCGCATTTTGCTTGTGCTCTTCTCTCTTGATGGTCCTAGGGTCCTCTGTTTCTGGACTGTAAGATTAACTACTCCCTTGTTTTTGTTACAAAACTTCTTCCTTTACAATTGTTAACAGTTGCAATTAGTCATGATAAATATTACTCACTGTGTATTCATAAGAATCTTTCTTATCCCCATCTCTTTTCACCAGACCCATCAAGACAAGATGACAGCTATTCAGTGGGGACTCTATCTTCCCCACTGAATGGTTGTTACGTTGACTAGAGGGAGGAGGACAGGATGCTAAAAGTTCATAAATGAACACAACAATCTGTGGACACCTGAGCCCATACAATGACATAGATACTAAACTGCCTCTTGAAACCTTGTAAGGCAGTCACTTCCTGCCTTTATTGCCCCCTCATTTTAGGTAGTCGATGTCTAAGTTGCCCATCCCTGTCTACCCTGTGTACAGAGGAGATAGCATTGATAACTTGATGTGACATCTTCTTCCCTCTCTGTTGGTATTTAGAGCTACTACCTCCACCAGTATAGGTCAAGTTCATCAAATTATAGCAATTTATCCTTGTTTCCTTTATCAAAAATTCTTTTTTTTTTTTCAAATTTTCCTCTAGTCGAGTTCTGATTATCAAGCCATCGAGGCTAGGTCAGATGGGTACTGTCTGCAGGTTTGGGTTTCTTGTGCCTCTCCCCTCACTTCATATCAGCTGGATGCTTCACTCTCAGCTCTAGCCTTCTGTGTCTATGTCCTCTTATGGGCTCAGGTGTCCCAGGTTGTTGTGTTTGTTTATGAACTTTTAGCATCCTGTTCTCCTCCCTCTAGTCAATGTAACAAGCATCACAGCCCTCCAAATGCCCTTAGGTTATGGTATTCTCCTTCAATAAAGAACCTGTAGTGTTCTTGCTCACCAGTTGCTCCTTGGAAACGCTATACAGGGTCACTGTGAGTCAGAACCAACTCGATGATACTTAACAACTTCTAGTGTGGTGCTGTGGATCAGCACTGGATTACGAACTGCAAAGTCAACAGTTCAATCCCACCAGCTGCTCATTCAATGGCACTTAACAGCAGCAACAGGTGTTCTTTCTTTGATTTTACAGATTTACGCAAAAATCGTTTCCTTTTTTTAAAAAACAAAACTACAGTGATATTTTACATTTGTTTCAAGAACCCCTGGTAACACAATGGTTAAGCACTCAGATATTATTGAAAAGGTCGGTGGTTTGAACCAAAAGACACTGTGGGAAAAGATGTGACAGTTTGCTTGTGTGAAGATTATAGTCTTGGAAACCCTATGAAGGCAAGTCTACTGTCCTGTAGGGTCCCTATGAGTTGGAATCAATTCAACAGCAACAGGTTTACATTTGGTTATGCACCATTATTAACTTCTCCCCTCAATAATCATTATTGGTGGTGATACGCTATGGAGACGACTCCGACTCCTAGTCACCCTATATAGGGTTTTGTAGGCTGTAAATCATTACGGGAACAGAAGACCTCATGTGTTTTCCCACAGAGTGCCTGATGGACTTGAACTGCTTACCTTGTGGTTAGCAGCCCTATGCATAACCCTAGGGCTTACAAATTTACATCACTTTTTTAAATGCTGCATAGGACACCTGTTGTGACAATATATGATTAAATTCATCAGCCGCTCTTCAGAAACCTTACACAGGGTCACTATGAGTCGGAACCAACTTACTGGTGCTTTAAAACAAGTTTTTTATAGTTTGGATCTACCATTATTTATTTAATTTTTTCCCCTGTTGAAGGGCATTTAAATTATTTCTAGCTTTTTCACTGTTATACTTAGTGGTGCACTTTTTACATAGTGAGTTGCATCTTTGGGCTAATGTTTCTTTGGGAGAAATTGCTAGAGGTTAGACTGTGAGAACATGGAAACTATGTATTTTATATGTTAAGAGAGAACATTGTTATTTTTAAATCTATGCTTTGTAATTAACATAAAATAAATGACATTATCACACATCTATTGATAAACATTTAAAACTTTTAAACGTATTACTACTTTTATTGCTGAAATTTGAAATTCTATATTGAGAAGAATGGGTACTCTATTATAATATTTTGAGAGTAAGTGTCAATATCTCTTTATTTTCTAGGTTGCTTTGCCTAATTGATTATTATGAATCTAAAATTAGAAAAATTCATCAACAAAGGTATGACTAATTCTGTGTTATAACTTTGAAAGTTATTATCTAGTCATGATCCACACTAGCAGTTTTTGTAGGCTTTCAGAGTTTTGTATCTGTCATTCCATAGCTTTCTTGCCTGCATGGTTTCTGCTGAGAAATCAGAGCTTAGACTTATTGATTCTCCTTTGTAAATAACTATTTGTTTTTACCCCAGCTGCTCTTAGGATTCTTTCCTTGTCTTTGATTTTGAAAAGTTTGAATGATATGTCTTGGTGATTTTTTTGGAGGGTTCACTCAGCTTCTTGTAGACTTCATCGTCTCATATTTTATGATGTTAGGGAGTTTTCTTCCAACAACTCTTAGACAGTTTTCTCTGTGCTTGTCTCTGTTCTGGAATTCTAATCACCCATCATTTGTTCTCCTTCATGGTGTCTCACGTAACTCTTTCTTCAAAACGCTGTCTTAAGAGTTTTTTCATTTTTCTTTCTTATTGTTCTTTTCTCATACTAGTATTGAGAGATTTATCTTCAAGCTTACTAATTTGGGCTTCCATTGCTTCACATCTACTCCTTTGCCCTTTCAATGCACTGTCTGTTTCTGAGATCTTATTATTAATCTTTGGGATTTCAAATCGCAGACTTTGTATTGCTTTAAAATTTGTGTTTATTTTGTCTGTTTGAGCTTGTAGTGTTTTCCTGAATTCTTTTAAAGTTTTTATTGTGTTCTCTTTTCTTTCCTCAATATATAGATCCTGTGAAGGTACCTAATTATCATTCTTTTAATTCTTTTTCAGTTTGTTTTATTACCTTTTCATCCTCAGAGAAGACTTCTGGGTCAGCATCTTGGTCATTTGTTTGAGTCATTCTCTCTTGTGTCTTCGAATGAGCTAAGAAGGCATTGTTTATTATTTTTTTCTATTATCTTTTCTGCTTGTATATTTGCTGTCGTATCTAAGAATCCATTGTTAAAACTAGGTCCCATGATTCCACGGCACACCACCACCACTATTCTCTCTATTCCCTAGAAAGAGATAATGATTTCTAGATTAGTATGAACAATAATCAGGATTGTAACTAATTACAACTACCATTTTAACTAGACTGGCTAAAATTATTTGTGGCCTGTGGTGGTTATGTGCTGTGAAGTTAGTTCTGACTCACAGCGACCCTGTACAGGGTTTCTGAGGCTGTAAATCTTTACGGGAGCAGAAAGCCTCATCTTTCTCCCGTGGAACAGCTCGTAGTTTCAAACTGCTGACCTTGAGGTTCGCAGCCCGATTCGTAATCACTATGCTACCAGAACTCCTTATCTGTGGCCTATGTTGTTGTTGTTATGTGCCGTGGAGTCGGTTCTGACTTATAGTGACCCTGTACAGGGTTTCCGAGGCTGTAAATCTTTACAGGAACAGAAAGCATCATCTTTCTCCCTCAGAACGGCTGGTAGTTTTGAATTGCTGAACTTGCGGTTCACAGCCCAATTTGTAACCACTACGCTACCAGAGCTCCTTTTTGTGGCCTATAGTTGCTGTAATAATAACGGTTTACTTGTAAGGCAGGTGTTAGCATCTCATCTTAAACCTTTAAAAAAAAAGTAAGTACAGTGCCCAAGGTCACATAGTAACAGAACTAAATCCAAGTGTGACTCTTAACACCTCAGTGTTGTTGCCCTTGATGCTATCGGGTCGGTTTTTGACTCAGGGCGACCTTGTGAAGGGTTTCTGCGTACGCCTGGTGAGTTTGAACCACCAACCTTGTGGTTCAAACCAACCTTGCAATCCAATGCATTATCCTTTCTTTAAATATAGGAAGGGCCACCAAGGAGTTGAAGACAAATTTTTATCTCAGCATAAGAAAGAAGTTTTTATTTATTGCAGTTATTATATGGGAGTCCTGGTGTGGTGCTGTAAGATAAACATTGGACCGCAAGGTTGTTTGGGCTTCAAGGTCGGTGGGTCACACTTGCCAGTCACTCCTTGGAAACCCTATACAGAGTTGCTGTGGGTTGGAACTGACCCGACAGTACTCAACAACAACAACAGATATGGCTGCCTTGGGAGTCATTATTCACTAAATCTAGCACCCTACTTGGGAAAGATTGTGTTTTTAGGCCTTCTTTATTAAAACACTAATTAATGATCACATGGAGATGTGATATGAGATCTGAGAGTCAGAAGCAGTGAAATTGGGAATATAGGAGACTGTAATCCAGATTTCATAATTTTTATTGGTGTCTTTTTTGAGTCCTAAGTGATGGTGGTGGTGGTGGTGACTCAACAGTTACACTTTGAGGAACAGTGGTTTTTTAGGGTCTACTTTTAATTTCCTTTATTGTTTCTGGTTCCTATAGCAGGATCATCTCCCTGTTTACTATCTTCTGCTAGGTCAAGGGTCAGTGGGAACAGCATTTTGCTCCTTATTGAGATTGATGGTGGAGATTGGTGGAAACATATCTGTATGGAGGTATGTGTTCCTATCTGGGATTTTTATCTCCAAGATGCACAATGTCCTGTACATTTTCTGTTTTGTTTCCAAAATAGAAAGTATTCCAAGGGAGTATTCTCCCTAGAGGTGGGAATTAGAATAAATAACTTCTGGTAGACCTTCCAAATGACAGAAGTTAAAAATTGGCCCTATTTGGAATAGATGAAACCATTGTTGGAATGGCTTGGAAACATGTCTTAATTTTTCTAAATAAAACAGTTTAGGAGAATTCTTCTTTACTGGATGTTCTCATCACATACGGCATTAATGATCTGTCATATGTAATTCTTAAGAAGTGACTCTGTGCTGGTAATTGGCAAATAATGAAAGTTCATCTTTCTCCTAGGTAAAGTGATCTGTTTGCTGTAGACTGTTGAGACTGTACATAGAGTTTCTCTATGGGTGCTAGAGTGAACACAGGCTTCCCAGGCATAAAACATCAACAGTGTATATGCTTGGTTGTAGCAATATTTCTATAGATGTATTTTTAGCTTACAATCATGTGAAATACTAATAAATGCCCCAGAAAGGCAGAGACCAAAAAAACCAAACAAACAAACAAAAAAAAAACTAGGTCCCATACATAGCAATACCCCTATGCTTTCTTCTCTGAGTTTTATGGTTTTAGTTCAGACATTTAGGATCTTGATCCATTTTGAATTCATTGTTTGTTTGTTTTAAATATGATGTTGAGAGTTGGATACTTCTTGATTCTTTTGCATGTGGAAATTTTGTTTTCCAAGTAGCATTTAGTATAGAGATTTTTCTTTTCCCAATGAATGGACTTAGCATTTCCCAATGAATTGACCTTAGATATATGGTTTATTTCTGGATTCTCAATGCTAGCGATAGCTTTTTAAATTAATTAAGAGAAGAATGGAGAAAGGAGAGAAAATAATGCACTTATAGTGTGTTTTTTTATTACATAATTTTTGTCATGTTTATTTTTTTGTATAGATTCAAATTCCTTTAATGGAATTGCTGTCTACCTACCTGAAAAACTTCCTTTTGCATTTTTTGTAAGGTGGTTCGGCTACCATCAAATTCTCTCAGAAAAATCTTTATTTTACCTTTAATTTAGAAAGGTAACTCTACTGGATATAGGATTCTTGCTTGACAGCTTATTATTTATTATTATTATGATGATTTTGAGTGCTTTGAATATGTTACCCCACTGCCCCCTGGCTGCCATTGTTTTGCTGAGAAGTTATTTGTTAATCTGTGTTTCCCTTGTAAGAGATGAGTCATTTTTCACTTTAATTCTTCAAGATTTTATCCTTGTCTCTAACTTTTAGTAGTTTTAATATGGAGTGTTTGTGAATTTCTTTGTGTTTATCCTTAGAGTCTGTTGTTCTTCTTGGATGTGTGATTTATTTTTTTTAAATAAATTTGGGAAATTTTTAGCCATCATTCTTTTGAATAATGATTCTGTTGTATTTTCTTCTGGCCTTCCAGTATTTGTATTCTTTGTATGGTAGTACACTTAGCGCGTTCTTCTGTGACTATGCATATAGTGACTACGTTGAAGTCTTTTTCTGGCAAATTGAGTCCCTGGCCTCTCTCACAGGCAGTTTTGGTTGTCTGCTTCTTTTCTGGTGTCTGAGTCCTAATTCCTTGTTTCTTTGCATGCTTACAATTTCCCCCCTTCAGACTGAACATTTTAGGTAATGTCGCACCTCTAGAACTTACTAGCACCACCCGTTTTTCCCTCCAGGGCTTGTTATTGTTATTTGCTTATTTATTTAGTGGCTGGATGGAATTATTTTAGTGGTGAAGTCTTTTCCTTCCAGCAGTGGTAAGTCTCAGACAGTGCTCCTCAAGGAAGTGCAACTTTGGATAGTCCCATGGTGACCGTGGGATGACAGTTGGTAGGGCTGTCTTACTCGTCTTTCGTGACCACACTTGTTAAACTCCACTAAATGCTGGCCAATTCTTTTGTTTCAGCAGTTTCCTTGAGCATATATTTTTCTACAAATGAATCCAGTTGTGTTGTGACTTCTTTGAAGGGACCATTTCTGTGATCATTGTTTGATATTTGTACTGACCACAGGAGGATTCCTTTCAGCTATTTTATTCATCTGTAAACAGGTGGCTTACACTCTAGACTGTCTCTTCTTGAATCCAGAAATCTCTTCCCAATTCTTTAACACAACCACTACTGCTCTTAGATGTAAATTTCTTAATGCTGTTTGTTGGTGTCATGCTGTAGGATAAGCAGTGGACTGCTAACCTCAAGGTCGGCAGTGCAATCCCACCAGATGCTACTCAGAAACCATCTACAGGGTTGCTATGAGTCAGTACTGATTCGACAGTGCTTTATGGCACTTGACAACAACAGCTGCTCAGATGAGGGCAGTTCCTTTGGGAAGAGATTCTTGAAGTTATCTGTTTTATAACCTGTTTCTCTCCTGAAGTAAAAGCCAGGGCTCTGAAGCTATGGGTGATAAGCTTCATTCTGAGTAATGCCCTTATTACAGGAATTGAGCACTAGATGAATAGGGAGTGGGAAGCAGCCTGAGGTCCTCTCTGCTTACTTCTCGGCCTCAAACTACCATCTCATGAGCCTTGACAAGGGCACTTAGGGCCTCATGTTCTCAGCCCAGGGTAGAACCTCTGTGCATGACTGGGTAGTGGATGGAAGAAGGGAGCTCTCATCTCTCAGCAGCACTTGTTTAAGGCTTAGCCTTAGAAACAAGTAACTAGAGGTGGAATGACAGTGTTGAAGTCTTGTTTCTCTCAGGAAAAAAGCACTCCACTTGGGAACTGGTGGGCAAAGGATCCTGTGCTTTTGGCTGCACCAGTTTGGAGTGGAACCAGCTTCTTAATGAGCTGGGAGGAGAAAGGGAAGGAGCAATCTTGGTTCAAATGCCGTAGACGCTTGCCTTTTTTACTGAATTTTCATAAATCTCTTTAAATAAATAATCATTTTTCCTTAAGACCATTTCTAAAGGTTTTAAGTTGAGTTTTGGCTGCTGTAACAATAATTTTCTCTAGAGGCTGGGTCACTGGAGTTCCTCAAGCTGTTATGCCAGAACCAACAGCTTTTTTTTTCTTTCTTTCTTTTTTAACTTGTGATTTGGGTGAAAGTTTGCAGAGAAAATTGGTTTTCCATTCAATAATTCATACATTTTGTTTGTGACATTGAGCACAATTCCCACAGTGTAGTAGCACTCTTCCCCTTTCTTCCATGTGTTTACTGTTTACTCATCCATCTTTCTTTCCTGTCACTTTCTATCTACTGAACTTTATTCCTAGGCAAATGCTGCCTTTTTGCTCTTTTATAGTTGATTGTTCTAAAGATTGCACTCCTCCTTGGTGTTATTGTTCACCTGTAGGCCTTTCTATTGGGTGGGTGAACGTTGAACCTCTAGGGTAAGGTCAGTTCCAGCCTACAGTGTATATAAAGGCCAGAGTCTCGTTCCACCTGTCTCTTATCTGATCAGTAAGGCTGGTCTTTTTTATGATTTTGAATTTTGTTCCACATTTTTCCCCTGTTCTATTCTGGACCTCCTATTGTGATCCCTTTTAGAGAGGGCAACAGTAGTAGCCTGGTGCCACCTTACTGCTGGTGTCAGAGTCCTGGAGTGAATCATGGAATTCATTCATTCTTTGGACTAATTGTTTTCTTGTCTTTGATTTTCTTCAGTTATCTTTGCTCCGGATAGGGAGAGACCAATAGTCGTTGTACCGTAGATAACTAATAAGTTTTAAGACGCTAGACAGTACTCACCAAAATAAGCTGTTGTTGTTATGTGACGTGGAGTCGGTTCCGACTCATAGTGACCCTGTACAGGGTTTCCAAGGCTGTAAATCTATATGGGAGCAGAAAACTTCATCTTTCTCCCACGGAACAGGTGGTAGTTTCGAACTGCTGACCTTGTGGTTTGCAGCCTGATTAATAACCACTCCACTACCAGAGTTCCTTAAAAGTAGAACACTGTTAATTCTTCTAGTCTTCCTTATTCATTGCCCACCTTTCATATACATATGAGGTGATTGAAAATACCTTGGCTTGGGTCAGGCACACCTTAGTTCTCAAAGTGATATATTTCCTTTTGAATTCTTTAAAGAGGCCCTTTGTCCTAATTTCGCCCAATGCAAGTAACTGCTTTGTTAAGATATAACTTGCATACCATAAAATTCACCCTCTTCAAGTATACAATATGTTGTTGTTGTTAAGTACTGTAGAGTCGGTTCCTACTCATAGTGATCCTGCACAGGGTTTCCCAGGCTGTAAATCTTAACGGGAGCAGAAAGTCTCATCTTTCTCTAGTGGAATGGCTGGTAGTTTTGAACTGCCGACCTTGAGGTTAGCAGCCCGATTTGTAACCATTATGCTACCAGAGCTCCTAAGATTAGAATATGTTGTTGTTATGTGCCGTGGAGTTGGTTCCAACTCATAGCTACCCTGTACATGGTTTCCAAGGCTGTAAATCTTTACGGGAGCAGAAAGCCTTATCTTTCTCCCGCGAACTGCTGACCCTGAGGTTCGCAGCCCGATTCGTAACCACTACGCTACCAGAGCTCCTTTAGATTAGAATATAGTGGTTTTAAATTTATTCACAGAATTGTGCCACCATAACCACAATTTTAGAACATTTTACTCCTGGTGTGGTGCTGCAGGATAATGTGCTGGACTGCAAGGGCAGTTTGTGTTGCAAGGTCAGCAGTTCAAACCCACCAGCCACTCCTTGAAAACCATATACAGGGTCACTATGGGTCCGAACCAACTTGACCACACTAAACAACAACAACAACAATTAGAAATCTTGTATCCATTAGCAGTCATTTCCTCCCTGTCCCTTCACAGCCCTAGTCTAATCTACTGCAAATCTACTTTCTGTCTGTATGAATTTGCCTATTCAATTTCACATAAATGAAATCAGAATGCTTCTTAACATAGCATAATGTTTTCAAAATTTGTTGTATTGTTGTAACATTTTTTCACTTTGAAGATAGATTTTTCCACTGCATGTATCTTTTAATAGACCATGTAAAGAAGATGAAACTCAGTCAGAAGAAGAAAAAGACTACACAAATTTGGATGCCTCACCAAGTTACAAAGGCCTTTTAATGGTATGGGGACTGCATAACTAAAAACACTCTCTTATCAAGTAAAGTAAAAACTTCTAGGGAAGTTAACGATTTCTTCTATGAAATCTCTTGCAGTCATTACAAAATCAGCTCCAGGAATCACAATCCAAGATTGATGTACTTTTAACTGAAAAGCTGAACCTCCAAAAAGATTTGGAAAGCAGGTAAGAGGAACTTAAGTAATTTTTCTTTACCCTTTAAAAATAAACTCATACTGGAATGTAGAATGTTAAGTAGATTGTTTTAATTCCTTTACTATTAAGTTAATCTTGAGGATTAAGCTCATGTTTTTATACTCATCATCAGTCCATTGTCTTTTGTGACATATGGTGGGAGGAACAAGAATATATAGGTAGGCAAGATAGGAAATGGGTGTTCACATTGAGAAAGGTGGAAACTCAGAGTACATTCAGCCTTTTACCAACAGGTTTCTCATTCCCAAACTATTTTAGAATGTCTTCTTGTTTAATCTATTCCTTATGGTCTAGAAGGAGAGGAAAAGTAAAAAGTTGCCACACTACAGAAAGGCATATTTATACATAGTTGTCTTCAATTTCTAGAGCTGCCTTGAGAAAATACCACAAAGTTTGTTGTTGTTGTTAGGTGCCATTGAGTCAGTGCTGACACATAGCAACCTTATGCACAGCAAAATGAAACACTGCCCGATCCTGGGCCAACCTCACTACTGTTGCCATGCTTGAGCCCATT
>NW_006408546.1:16150557-16152417 GCF_000296735.1 Chrysochloris asiatica | reverse complement strand
TGAAGATTGGTATTCAAGGAATTATTGTCATTAAATATTGTTGAGTCAGTTCCAACTCACAGTGACTCTGTATAGTGTTTCCAAGCAGTGACTGGTGGATTTGAACTGCTGGTCTTGAGGTTTGCAGTCTAGTTCGTATCCTAAAGTTTCATACCAAGACTCGATCCTAGGTATTATTGAGCCGAAATGGACCAGTGTTGACCAGTTTGAATCTAACAGTCATATAGTTAATTTTGCCAATTGAAGAGGAATGGTATTACATTCATGGCCATAAAGTGCATTTCAAGATGTGTCTTGAAGTACAGTGCTGTCTGTGATAGGACAATATCCATACCCCCCTACAAGGATAACCAGTTAATACCACTATTATTCAGATTTATGCACCAACCACTAAACTCTGTAATGATGAAATTGAGGAATTTGCCAACTTCTTCAGTTTGAAATTAATCAAGCACACAATCAAGATACAGTGACAATTACTGGTGACTAGTTAATGTGAAAGTTGGAAACCAAGTGGAAGAAGGATCAATACTTGGAGAATATGGTGTTGATGATAGAAAAAATGATGAAGATAGCATAAGAGAATTTTGCAGTATGATTTGCACTTCAATGTAAAGAAAAAGAAAATCTTCACACCTGGATCAATAAATAACATCATGCTATACAAAGGAAAGATTGAAGTTGTCTAAAACCTTATTTTTCTTAATCCATAATCAATAATACTCATGAAAATAGTAATCAAGAAATCAAAGGATGTATATTGCATTAGGTAGATCTTCAGCAAAAGACCTCTTAAAGTGTTAAAGAGCAAAGATGTTACTTTGAGGGTTAATGTGCACCTGACCCCAAACCGTGGTTTTTTTTAGTTGCTTCAAAAGCATGTGAAAATTGATGCTTTTGAATTATGGTGTTGGTGAGGAATATTGAAAGAACCATGGTCTTCCTTTTCAACCTGGTCCCATCGCTATGGGTGACGAGAAGAAGGGCCATGCTGCCATCAATGAAGTGGTGACCAGAGAGTACCCCATTAACATTCACAAGTGCATCCATGGAGTGGTGGTGGTGGTAGTGTTCCATGGAGTCGGTTCCAACTCATAGCAACCCCACATAGGGTTTCCAAGGCTGTAAATCTTTACGGGAGCAGAAAGCCTCATCTTTCTCCTGTGGAGTAGGCTTCAAAAAGTGTGCCACTTCATCACTCAAGGAGATCCAGAAATTTACCACGAAGGAGATGGGAATAAAAGATGTGTGCATTGACACCAGACTCAACAAAGCTCTCTGGGCCAAAGGAATCGAATGTCATATACTGAATCCATGTACGGTTGTCCAAAAAGTGTTATGAGGATGAAGATTCACCAAATAAGCTCTATACATGGGTGACTTATGTGCTGGTCAGCACTTTCAAAACCTACAGACAGTCGGTGTGGATGAAACCTAACAGCTGATTATCAGATAAATTTATAAATTTGCAAAAAGAAAGTATCATGAACTACCAGAAGAGCAAACAAATCTATCTTGGGAGAAATACAACCAGAATGTTTTTTAGTAGCAAAGATTACAACGAATGTTGGCAGGAAGGATGAATCCCTGGAGAAAGGACATCATGCTTGATAAACTGGAGGGTAAATGAAAAAGACCCTTAACAAAATGGATTTGACACAGTGACAGCCACAGTGGGCTCAAACATTTACAATTGTTATAATGGCTCAGGACTGGGCAGTATTTCAATCTGATGTGTATAGTGTCACTATGAGCCAAAACCGACTCCACAGCCCCTAACAACACCTTGCCTTCCAATGATGCTTCCTTCGGGCTCCCTGAATAATAGGCAATTCTTTCTTCTAAAATGCCCACTTGACC
>NW_006408546.1:16144797-16150457 GCF_000296735.1 Chrysochloris asiatica | reverse complement strand
GAAGAATGAAGTCTTTGACAACTTCAGTCTTTTCTCTGTTGATAAGAACGTTGTTTATTGATCCAGTGGTGAGGATTTTTGTTTTCTTTATATTGAGATGCAATCCATACTGAAGGCTGTGGTCTTTGATCTTCATCAGTAAATATTAAGTCCTCTTCATTTTCAGCAAGCAAGGTTGTACCATCTGCATATTGCAGGTTGTTAATGAGTCTTCCTCCAATCCTGATAGATAAAAGCGACCACAAAGTAGGTGGCTTTAAACAACATAAATTTATTGTTGCCGACCTTGCATCTCAAACTGACCTTGCAGTTCAGCAAGGAGTCCAAATTCAGGCTGTTGGCCAGCCCACACTCTCTCTCTCTCTTCACTCTAAGGGAAGCTCCTCCCTTATCTTTCCAGAGTCTCTTGACATTCCTTTGTTTGTAGATGTATCTTCACATAGCAGTTTCCCTCTGTGTGACTCTATCTTCTTGCCAGTTCTCCTCTTTTTAAAAGATCCGTTTCCAAAGGATTAGGACCTACCCTGCCTCTAGTATGACTTCATTTATTTAGCTGATAGTATCTTTAAGGAAGAAATCTGTTTCCAAACAAGATCACATTCACAGATACAGGAGCCAGGATTTCAGCATATCTTTTTGGGGATGACCCTCTGCATGTTATGAATAATAAAGAATGGACATTTTCAAGGCTTTGTATATTCATTCAACAAATGCTAGTTGAATACCTATTAATAATTTAGGAACTGTCCTAAGCTCTGGGATAAAACAGTGATCAAAACACTCCTTGTTCTCATGAAGTTTATACTTCAGCAGGGAGGGGGCTGGTACTTATATTATAATCCAACTATATAAACTCTGCCACACAATAACATGTAAATTCCTGACAATCTAAATGAGTAGTAAAATTTTAAAACATGCCTGAGCATAGTGAACACTGACTTCAGGATAGTGATTACCTGTGATATGGGAGAGAGAGAAATGACATTAATGAGGCACCCATGGAATTTAAGTACATTTGTAATGTTTTAAGTTTAAAAACAGATGTGACGCAAATGTGTTAATGTTAAAATTTGATAAGGTAGCTGGTAGGTAGACTAGTATTTGTTATATATATATATTTTTTTTTTCTATTTGTATATTTGAAATATTTCACTGTAAAAACAGTAAAAGAGTAACAACACAACTGGGTAGAATTTTGAATAGGGAATTAGAAGAAGAAATTGTGATGGCCAGTTAATACTTTAGTTAATCATGAAATATCTTTTAACATTTAATAAGAATGTTTCTTACAAGTAATAAGGTATGCTGTATTGTTTATTATTAAATACCTTTGTAGTTGTCTTCAATAAATTGAATGCTTTCAACATTATTTATTCTTTACAGGCCCACACAACATGAATTAAGGCTTTATAAAGAACAAGTGAAGAAACTAGAGAAAGCCCTTAAGAAAAATGTCAAGTAATTATATTTTACTAAAGTTACACTTAATTTGAGGGTGTTGCATATTATTCTTTATGAGGCCTGTCATCTTGCCACATACTTCCTTGGTTTACAATGATGAGGCTGACGGGGGAAATGACACCTTTTCTTAAAAAGGCGGGTATTTGTGGCTCCACAGTTTAAAAGAAGTTTCTATCATATTGGATATGGCATATGTTTCAAGGTCAGCAGCTCAATCCTACCAGCCACTCTTGGAAACCCCATACAGGGTCACTATGAATCAGAACCAACTTGATGGCACACAAACACCACCAACATATGTTCATCTTAAATGAGAACACGAAAAAAGATGTAATAAAGGGCAAAGAATTTATCTAGAAAATTATCTTTGGAAGTCATGGAGGATTGTGTCATTGAAATTAGGATGGATAAGCCCCCAATTTTTGTTGATGGTGGGGCGCTGACCTGAATAATATATAGGGTCATCAGAGTTTAAAACTAGAAGTCCCAAGATGAGTGGAATTTTTTCCTACTACTTGTATCCTTCTGATTTTGAAAAGCACGTGCTCAAAGGAGTTTTTAAAAGTTGGTAAATAGTGATGGTGTTATCTAAAGGTTATTTATGTGATTTAAGAGGATGGGAGTTGAAGTAATCTGGGAACATTGGGATGAAATATGTATGAATTTAGTTAATACAATTATTTGTATTAGTATATGCTGGGAGTCCTGGTGTGGCACTGTGAGTTAATACACTGGACTGCAAAGTCAATTTGAACCGGAAAGCCAGCAGTTCAAGTTCACCAGCTGCTCCTTGGAAATCCTATACAGGGAACCAACCTTATGGCATTTAACAACAAAAACAGTATATTCTGATTCACTTTGCAGTGACAGTGGGGCTTTTACCTCCTCTGACCAAACATGCCACAGTGAAATGAAAGTGTTATGTACATCCAGGGATTACATGTTGAGTTATTTGAGACACAAATGGCAGAATAGAAGGAAAACAGTTTTTGTTTTTGTTTTCTAAATAGGAGGGTTTGGAAAGGATACATTTATTTATTAGCATATTTATTTTGCTCTTACTATATATACTTGGTATTCTGGGCACTGGAGAGCAGAAGTAAACTGAATAGAAAGGTCTCCTGACCTCATGGAGATTTCATGAGGGTAGAAGGACAATGAAAAAGTAAACAAGACAATTTCAGTAGTACAAGGGATAGACAAAAATGGTCTACACTCTGGCTGTAGAATTTATTTTATTCAATGTTTAGGAAAGACAAATATATCATTTTTTTTTACATAGTCTCCTTGCTTTTCAATACATTTTGTCCATCTGTCTACAAGCTTTCACATTCCCTTATTAAAAAATGAGCTGTGAGCCACGAATGCACTGCTTTCTTCACTTCTTCATCAGAGGTGAATCTTCGGCCCTTGCTTTCAGGGACCCAAACAAGTGAAAGTCCGATTGAGCAAAATCAGGAATATAGGGAGGATCCTTTAACACCTCAAAAGGAAGTGTTGCAGAGTGTCAACAGTATGGGCAGAGGTGTGCGGATGTGCATTCTCTTGCAAGATCACAATACCCTTGGATAGCAGTCCTCTGCCTTTAATCTGGAAGTATAGGCTTCAGCTCTTCAGTGAGCATCTCACTGTAAGTCAGGTGCCCTGTTGATTGTTGAACCTTTTTCCTGATAGTGTTCCAATAGTAACCCTTGAGAATCCCAGAAAACTGTCAATTTTCTACCTGACTGCTGGCTTTTGAACTTTTTCTTGGTTGGCGACTGAGGATGTTTCCATTCCATACTTGGTGATTTACTACAGGCTTATAGTGATGAATCCATGTCTCATCACCAGTGTGATTTTTTTAAAAGAAACTTTTACTTTTCTCTGAGTATTGGTACAAATTTGTTTGCAGATATCCAAATGCTTCTGTTTATGTTCTTCTGTGAGTTGTTTCGGTACCTATTTGGCATAAACTTTTTGGAACCCAAGTGTGTCTTGGATAATTTCCTAGCCAGAACCATCACTGATTAGAAATTATTTGCCACATAATCCACTGCCATTCATCTGTTCGACAGATTCATTTCACATGCACGCCGATTGTTGTCATCAGCCGTGGACAGGTGTTTTAATAGAACTGGAGTGCAGATAATTTTTGACTTTTTGTGTAAGTTGTAAAAGGTGGTTCAGTGGCAGAATTCTCGTGTCAATGAGAGAAACAAGGTTTTGTCCTTGGTGGCTGGCATATTGCTATGATGCTAAAAAGGTCTTAGCAAAGCTTTCATACAAAGATGGACCATGAAAAATGGCCTGGCAATCTCCCTTCAAAACCCAGCCAATGAAATCCTTCTAGTTATAATAGAACATTATCTTATCCAGAACGGATGATGAGGACGGCACTGGACCTGACAGTGTTTCACTCCTTTGTGTATCGAGTCACCATGAGTTGGGGGCAAACTAGATGACAGCTAACAGCATAAGTACTAAAGCATAAAATAGTGGGAGCATTATCACTGTTCTACTTCAAGGTTATGATTTAGAATCAATCCCTACTGAATTTTAAATAATTTGTTTTAGATATTTAAATTTTAGAACTTTAAAAATCTAATTACTCTTAAATATTTTAGTTAGGAAACATTTTGGGTAATGTTAGGTGATGTCCCCACATCACAGTGATAGCACTTGGATAGAAATCAGATCTTTAGCCGATCATTCTGACTCCAAAACTCTTATTTTTAGCCACCACTCTAATAACTAGGGTTCAAAACAGCCATTGAATGGAAAAAATGTTCACATCTGATCGCTTCTATTTTTAGTAGTTCTTTCTAATTTTTACCCTACTGAGAAGATCAACTTGTTTTCCAGTGATAACAGGGCTTAAATGTTTTCACTTGTTCTTGTGTGTGTGCATGCACATGTGTGTGTTTATATAAGAATACTGGGAAGGATAGTTGGAACATTGGCTCGGTTTGTCCTTTTAATGCAGTGTCTAGGAAAGGGCTTTATGTTATCTGATCCCTTCTTGGCTCTCCCCTCCCCCATTTAGATTACAAGATCTTATCAACCTGAAAAAGACTCAGGACACAGAGAAGAAAGATGATGAACCCAGCAAGGATAACCAGCAAAAGGCCCTAATTGACAACAGATACTTTCAGGTACTGAACAGCTGGTAAAAACAAAACAAAACACCCCAAAACTGGTATTTTGGTTTCAATTACAATATAATGATCAATTGTAAGGAATACTTCTAGTCTGTATTTGCATATGTTTATCTTGCCTTGTCTTACCATGATATACCTAATTGGCTAAAAACATTGTAGATACCTGGATTAAGAATTTATCTTACTCATAAAAGACTTTGGTTGGATCAAAGCAAGGTAGTAAAACACTGGTAACATTTTTTAAAAGGTTTTATTAAGCCTTTTATCTACTTCCCCTCTTTAAGCTATTTCTCTTTTTATTGTTAAATTATCAAAGTAACTATATTTTCTTCAGATTCTTTTATGGTTTTATTTTTTGTCTAGATATTTAGATAATCTGAAATTTTATTTTTTAACTGTTATAATGTAGGGATCCAATCTTACTGGGGTTTATAGACTATTTATTGAATAAATTGGAGGTTAAAATTGGTGGCTTGCTAGCTGAACTAGGCCTTTATGGGCTTTCTGAAACCCCCTTGTGTATGTTTGTTAAGTTATTCTGTCACCATGAACTAGGAAGCTTGGCACTGTATCATGCATTATGTTGTTGTTGTTATTGTTAGGTGCCATCGAGTCAGTATCAACTCATAGTGACCTTATGCACAATAGAACGAAATACTGACCAGTCCTGTGCCATCCTCACAGTCAATGCTGTGCTTGAGCCCATAGCTGCTGGCACTGTGCTAATCCGTCTCGCTGGGGGTCTTCCTCTTTTTCACTGGCCCTCCACTTACCAAACATAATGTCCTTCTCCAGGGAACTGGTACCTCCTGGTAATATGTCTGAAGTATGAGAGAAGTCTGGCTCTCCTGGCTTCCAAGGAGCATTCTGGCTGTATATCTTTCAACACAAATGTGTTCTTTTGGCTGTCCAAAAACCATAACTCTCATCTAACACCATAACTCAGATGAATCATTTCTACTATGGTCTTCATATTTGTTGTTGAATTTACACAATGCATATGAGGTTATTGAAAATACCATAGTTTGGGTCAGGTGTACCTTAGTCCTCAAACTGACA
>NW_006408546.1:16136642-16139497 GCF_000296735.1 Chrysochloris asiatica | reverse complement strand
CCCTAACAACACCTTGCCTTCCAATGATGCTTCCTTCGGGCTCCCTGAATAATAGGCAATTCTTTCTTCTAAAATGCCCACTTGACCTTGGGTGTCCTTCACTACCAGAGTGTAAAGGTTGGGCTGCTCTCCATGCTGTCATCTCTCCTTGCTCTGTTCTCCCGCTATTTTTATATATGTGTCAGTTAGATATTGCTGTGTAGCAGAACATCTTAAAAAGTATGTTTTAAAATAACAATCCTTATTATTGCACATAAAAAGCTGGACATTTCTTTTGATCTTGGCTACCCCCTTCATGCATTTGCTGTCAGGTGCAACTCAATTCTAAGTGATTCTTTTTAGGGTAGATATCAGCTCAGGTATTAGGAGATTGACTGGGTTGTGTGTTTTTACCGTTCACCAGTTTAATCTGGACTTTTCCATATTACAGCAGAGTTCAAAGAGAGAAAGCACAAATTATCAAAGCCTCTTGAGGCCTGCTCTGAACTGACATACCGTTTCTTCCATTGCTTTTGGTGGGTCAAAGTAAAGCACAGAATAAGCCCAGATTCAAGGTATAGGAAATAGACATTCTTAGGAAGGTCTGCATGTTGTGTCAGAGTACTCGTCTTTAGAATGCTGGGACTTTATTATTCATTGTCTTCACTTTGAACTTAGCTGAAGCTGTAAAACAGTAGAAGTCCTTTTAACTTCCTATATAACTTGAACATTATTGTTGTTGTTAAGTGCTGTTGAGTCAATTCTGACCCATAGTGACACTATACAGGGTTTCCTAGGAACAACTGGTGAGTTTGAATCAGTGACCTTGTGGTTTGCAGTCCAGTGCTTGTCGTACAGTGCCATACCAGGAGGAGATAAATATAGAGAAATGTGGAGACTTTTGTTTAGGATATCTTAGTGTGGCACTGTGGGTTAATGTGCTGGACTGTAAGGCTGGTTTGAACTGCATGGTTGGTGGTTCAGGCTCACCAGCTGCTCCTCAGAAACCCTATACAAGGTCACTATAGGTCGGAACTGACTTGATGGCACTTAACAACAAGAAGTTTGGTATGTGGTTTGGTGCTTGACTGACAACTGAAGACTCTGTGTCAAACCCACCAGCCACTCCATGGGAGGAAGATGAGACAGTCTGCTTCTGTAAGGAGCACCTCCTTGGGAACCCTTTGGGCACTTCTCTGTGCTACAGGGTCGTTATGAGTTGGGACTGACTTCATGGCAATGGGTGTGGCTTATAATAGATCGTTCATAACTAATTTCAAGTCTGATTCATTTTTAAATTCAGAGTTCTGTGAAATCTGTGGTCCTCCTTATTAGAGCTTGTGGTTAAAAAATCCTACTAGAAGATTACATATGTCAGTTTTATTAGCTATCTGACTACCTTAATTAACTATAAAAATGATGTTCCATGGATAAATAAAGCACTTTTAGTTTTTACATGTGTGTCATTTTATAGAACCAGGGCAAGCATTTTGATTAAACCCACTGTCTTTTTTTAAGGTACTGTGTGGCATCAATTCAATTATTCATAATCCAAGAGCTCCAGTAATAATTTATAAACAGAGCAAAGGGGCAGCCCAACATTTTAATAAAGATTTTGTTCAAGATTGTGGATTTGAGCATCTTGTTCCTGTAATAGAAATGTGGGCAGATCAGCTGATGTCCCTGAAGGTAAGGGGTTGAATATTCTTTACATGTTTGAAAATCTGTTGGACTCTATGGTTATTATTGAACTATGAGTATTAGTTTTAACTGTAAAGTTGAAAAAGCTTAGATGACCTATAATTTGAATATTGCTATTTAGTTACATATATTTCAAATGCTGCCTATTATTTTATTGTTTAAGTTTTACCGCCTCTCAAGTTCTACTAAGCAAGACCACTCCCAGACCCGTTTCCTTCCTGAAAATCTGTAGTGGGTCCACTCTGTACTTCCAGGCCCTTGACTGTCATTCCTTCCTGTCCTTCTTGTTGGTATCCTCTTGTTCCAGATTATCCTGGCCCTCACTCCTCTTCAGGTTAGACCTTGCCCTTCCTTTCATTTAAGTTGGGAATGTTTTCTTCCTTATATTTTAGTTTCCTTCTCTCAGAATTCTATGTCTGTAAATACTTTAGAGCAGATAGATTGAAACTAGTCCTACTCACTGTCCTCTCTATCCATAGGAAAGATACGATTTCCTCACTTTGTATAGACTTTATTACATAACTTTAAGTTTGTTCAATTACTCTTGATTTTACCAGAAAGGTTTAACTTACATGCCTTTCAAACTTTAGATGGTTGAATAACTTCTAGATAGATAGAGATGACTCAGTAACAGTATTCGCCCACAGAAGCCTTGTTACACAAAGTATAAATGATATAGAAGATACCTATAAAACTGTGGAAGCTCCACAAGGGCAGATTCTTGTCTTTTTTGTTTTGATATAACCCAAGGGTTCTCCTGACTCATAAAGAGAGCTAAATTAATATTTGTCAAAAGAATGAAGCAGAGGAATATATTCCAAAGCAAGAAAATAGGAAGTAATATTAAATTTATTTTAAAAGTAAGGAAATTACATTGGCTACCTAAAATCAGGAGGTGATAAAGGCATGAAGTGACTGGCTTACAAGGTTTCAAGAGGGAGTTTAGTTTAAGAGTGTGGAGGGGAAGATATTGCCCCCCCTCCATTGAATAGTTTTCATCTTGTCTAGATGCGTCTGGTAAAAAAGATGGGGATAAGATACTTATGATTCAATAGTAATTGTTATCATGACTAATTGCGACTGTCACAATTGTAAAGGTAGAAGTTTTGTAACAAAAATGGGGGAGTAGTTAATCTTACAGTCCAGAAACAGAGGACTCTAGGACCATCAAGGGA
>NW_006408546.1:16134655-16135621 GCF_000296735.1 Chrysochloris asiatica | reverse complement strand
ATACTGAAGGCTGTGGTCTTTGATTTGCATCAGTAAGCATTTAAAACCCTGTTTACTTTCAGCCAGCAAGGTTGTATCATTTGCATATTGCAGGTTGCTAATGAATCTATCTTCAATCCTAATGCCACAGTTTTCTTCATATAATCCATCTTCTCGAATTATTGCTCAGCATACAAATTGAATAGTATGGTGAAAGAATACAACCCTGGCGCATGCCTTGCCAACTTTATAAACTGTCTAGTGTTCCCTTGTTCTGTTCAAACAACAACCTCTTAGTCTATGTATAGGTTCCTCATAAGCACAATTAAGTGTTCTGGAATACTCATACTTCTGATTGTTGTCCATAGCTTGTCATGATCCACACTATCGAAATCCTTTACATAGTCAACAAAGCACAGGTAAACATCTTTTTGGAATTCTTTGCTTTCAGATAAGAACCATCAGACATCAGCAATGATATCCCTCATTCCATATTCTCTTCTGAATCCAGCTTGAATCTCTTTGACAGTTCCCTGTCAGTGTACTGCTTGCAGCCATTTTTGAATTATTTTTAGCAAAATTTTACTTGTATGCGATATTAATGATATTGTCCTATGAGATGATTTCTGCATTCTGCTGGGTCACCTCTCTTTGGAATGGGCACAACTATGGCTCTCTTTCAGTCAGTTGGCCAGGTCTTTGAAATTTCTTTGCATAGATTGAGTGCCTCCAGTGCTGAATCAGTTTGTTGAAAGATTTCAACTTGTATTCCATCAGTTCCCAGAGCCTTGTTCTTTACCAATGGCTTCTGTACACCTTGGACTTCTTACTTTAGTATTATGGGCTCTTGATCATATGCTACCTCTTGAAATGGTTGAACATCAAACATTTCTTTTTGGTGCAGTGATTTTGTGTATTCCTGTCATCTTCTTTTTATGCTTTCTACATCATTGAATATTTTGCCCATAGAATTCTTCAGTATTTCAA
>NW_006408546.1:16122218-16126489 GCF_000296735.1 Chrysochloris asiatica | reverse complement strand
TATATGCCTGAGTGTTTAAATAAATAAATAAATAAAAAGAGCTACAATGAATAGAGAGAAATTAACTGATGGTACATGGAAGGGATTATAATCATTGTAATGAAACAGAGTATATGATTTGTTGAATGTAAAACTAATGATCTGCCCTGTAAGCTTTCACTCAATTCACAATAAAAACTTAACAAAAAATAAAAAGTAATGAAACTATATCTATTACTAGTGAAAGAGTCTTCATACTCAGTCCAATTACTTCTTCCCTTTTTATGTAGAGCTCAGAGCTATAAAATGAGCATTTTGATTAAGTGATAGTGCTGTATTCACATACCTGTTTTATAGACTTGATTTCCTTCAGCCTACGTCTCAGAAGAGATGAGGCATTTTATCAGCCATTGTTTGTCCGGGGTTCTCCCAATAGCAATAAACAGTGCTACCTCCACTTTTGTCCTTGTCGGTATGTAAGCAGCCCTCCCAGGAGGAGGGGAAAACTAGAAGAGAAAGGAAGAACTAAATAAATGAATGGTTGCTACGTTACTGTTTACTCTGTTCTAAGTATAGCAGGAGGGATCCAAAAACACAACCACAAAATTCACATTAGTTGGAGACACAAAATATTCTGAAAAATACGAAATATCTTGACCAGTTATATTTATCAGTATACAAAATGAAAATCATAAAAAGTGTTAAGTGAATGATTGTGGTTGTTAAGTGCCACCGAGTTGGTTCTGACTCATAGCAACCCTGTATTGAGTTTCTGAGGAGCAGCTGGTGAGTTTGAACTGCCGACCTTACAGTTCAAACCAACCTTGTGGGTCAGTGCCACACCAGGACTCCAGGTGAATAAATGATACAGATTACTTATTCCCTAGAGTCTGGTCCTAGCTCGCAAGGAAAGCTTTAGAGTGGGGGTGGGGTGAGTTACTTGATACTGTGTAGTTCTCTGAGTTGCAGGAGACAAGGAGTTAACTTTATAATTAGAATATTCTAAGCACTTCCTATGCAAGGTCAGTGGTTCAAGCCCACCAGCTGCTCCTCAGAAACCCTATACAGGGTCGCTATGGGTCGGAACTGACTCAACAGCACTTAACAAGAACAAGCACTTCTAAGAACAAATTGTTAGCTCTGCCACTGAACTGACTCATAAGGTTTAGGCAGTACTTCAGACAGTTACTTTATACTGCCAATTCAGGACCCAAATTGAGAAACGATATGACTTTCTTTGAGGCTTCATATGAAAAGTTACAATATAGCAGCCTCTAAATTTGGGGCAATCATCTTCTTAAGTAAGTCACTCCCA
The DNA here is from genome assembly GCF_000296735.1 of Chrysochloris asiatica. NCBI lineage: Eukaryota > Metazoa > Chordata > Mammalia > Afrosoricida > Chrysochloridae > Chrysochloris > Chrysochloris asiatica. The sequence goes on along the minus strand of NW_006408546.1, from coordinate 16,125,195 downwards.
GCCTCAGTTAAATTTGGCTTAAAAGAAAAGGATGGGAAAGGAATGGAGCTAGCTAGCTAGCTAGCTGTCTCTTTCCCACTGTTTCCCCCTCCTGCCTTTCCAGTAGGGAGTGCAGTGGTTCCATAGGATAAGTACTGGACTGCGAACCACAAGAACCGTGGTTCACGCCTATCAGCTGTTCTGCGGAAGAAAGATGAGGCTTCCTGCTTCCAAAAAGATTTAAAGCCTTGGAGACCCTATCCAGGGTCGCTCTGAGTTAAAAACGACTCAGTGGCACTTAAAACCTTTCCAGGAAGGGAGCATGGTGGCTTTGTAGGATAAGCACTAGACAGGAACCACAAGGTTGGTGATTTGAACCCACCAATTGCTCTAGGCTATCTGCTCCCACAAAAATTTACAGTCTCAGAAACCTACACAGGGTTGCTATAAGTTGGAACGAACTCAATGACACACAACAACACCTTTTTAAGAAAGGTGAGCCACAAACACTGTAGCTTTCCCAACTCATATACTGATTTCTTATTCTCAGTGTTCTAAATGCCAACCATACATGATCAGACAGTATTTCTGTATCTTTACAAGTGGACTATGTGGAGAACCTGTGAGACCCCCCTCTTTTAGACCTTTCAGGATTTACGTCCTTGACTATGCTGTAACCATCTCTCACTACTAAGCAGTCCAAAGCATCTTTTTCCTAGCCTTGTAACACTCTTCTATTGTCAAATAAAAATGACTAATATTGAGCATGCTTTTTACCATAGGCTACTTCTTTATAAAGTTACCTTGTTTGTCAAGAGGTTCTCCCAATAGGAAGAAACAATGCTAACTCTAATTTTGTCCTTCTCAGGGTATGTACCTTGATGATAAAATGCTGATAAAGGTATTATTATGCTGCTACTTCTTGACTTTTTTCAAATTCTGATAGCACTTATTATTTAAAGCATTCATTTGGCACTGAGTTTATTGCCTTGAATATGTAAAGTAAATGGAAGGTTTAGCACTCCCAGTTAGTGAAATCTGGGTCTAACATGGGGAGCATTGAATTCATGAAGGGCTAATATAAGAAGTTAGAAACAGGAGGTGTCCTGTGCTCCTTTTAGCTTAGAGCTGGACAGCCTCTCTCAGTGTGGCAGCGTCTACTTGTATGTTATGGTTGGTTTTTTTTCGGGTTGTTCCTCTAGCACATTTGTATTGAGTAGTTCATCTTCAAGCTCACTAATTCAGCGTCCTGTTGTTGATTCAGTTATACTCCTTTACCCTCCCAGGTAGCTGCAATGTCATTTCTTCCTCAGGAAGGTTTTCTAGCTCTATTTTGGTCACTTGGTTGAGCCACTCTGTTGTGTTTCTTGGTATGAACTAAAGTTGTTGTCTCTGAGACACTGAGGTGATGCTGTTGTTGTTGTTAAGTGCCACTGAGTTGGTTACGACTCAGAACAACCCTGTATAGGGTCATATATAATTGATGACTCTATTTTGGTGTGTTCTTAGGCACTGACAACCTGTCTTTTGGATGTGATAGCACACGTGTGTGCAGTTCTCTGTTCGCTGTTTGTGTAGCACAGCTGAGGGCAGTTTGGCTGGTGTTAGCTGATGACCATCAATGATCAGGTGTATAGGAGCAGATAGTGTCCCTCACCCAGTATGTGGGCTGCAGGAGGTATGGCTGTGGTTGTTGCCTCCCATTGGGTGGGATAAGAAAAAAACAAAACAAAAAGAATATACTGAAGGAAATAGAGTAAGTCGGGTAAAAGCAGGCAAACAACAGTAATAAAAAAGAATTTAATAACTAAGAAGAAGATAAAAACAAGGGAAGAGAAAGAATACATTTAAGTACAGTAAGCAAAACTGTTGTTGTTAAGTGCTGACGAGTCAGTTCCAACTCATAATGACCTTGTATAGGGTTTCCAAGAAGCGGATAATGAACTTGAACTGCTAACCTTGTGGTCCAAACCGACCTTGCAGTCCATTACATTAACTCTTAGCACCACACCAGGACACCAAAACTGGAATGGGGGAAAAGAAAAAAGAAATAGTAAAACAAACAACAACAACAACAACAACAACAAAAAAAAAAAAACTAAAAAAATATTAAGAGTAAGAAGGGAAGGAAAAAGGACAGAAGAAAAGACAAAAACAGGAGAAACGTTGGGAGTTGGACAGGGGCAGTATCCAGAGTGGAAAAAACTGAGGGAGAGGGCAGAAGGCGTGGTTGGGCACTTGGTGTGGGTTGACACCCTCTACAAACTGAGTAGCTCACGAGGTTGAAGGGAGATGTGACAGGGTCAGACTCCTGATCCTAGATTGAGTTCCTGCCAGCTTACATATTGTCTGGGCTCAGGGCACCTGATCTGGAAGAACGTGTGCACTTAGAAGTTGGCTGAACTGTTCAAGTGCTTGTCCCTAGAAGGAGCTCTTTCAGGTCCAGAGGGTAACTAGGGGTAGGGTGACTGGTTACAGAAGGAGTTCTTAGCTTCCCAGATGTGGCCACAGGAAAAGCACTGTGCTTTCTGTTGGTCTGATGCAGTGGAGTTCAGATGCCTCCAGATTGAGGGGAGGTAAACCGGACAGGGCTCCTACTGCAGGACTAGGGCTGGGGATGTGAAGGTGGGGTTGGTCACACTTCTGGTTATCAGAAGGCTTTGGAGAACAAGGGAAGATCCCTCCTTTTTCTTCCACAACTATTGGGGTCATTTGTATTGTCAGGCCATTATCTTTACAGAATGCTGTTCACAAGCATTCAAAATGGCCATGCTGCATCAGGCCAGTGGACAGTTCACACGTCTATCTCCTCATCGGTCTCCTTTCTCACTGCTTTTGTTCAGCTTCTAGTTGTCTTTCAGTTCACTTCTTTATACTTTCCTCTGGAGTTTAGGGTTCCAAGATTATCATTTATATCTGTTTTATTTGATCTCTTATATCCTTGGTGTAGAGGATCTGTGTGGCATGTCTCTCTAGTCTGTCATCTTTACCTTTTTTT